>NC_091286.1:252176768-252321768 GCF_032444005.1 Ranitomeya imitator
TAAGACAAGTAACTATTAATTTGTATTGTATCTGTCCACAAGAAAGACTGACATGTTGAATCCTCTTTCTTTTGTATTTTTCTTTTTCCTCTAAATCCTAAAAGGACCAGAGAAGTTTAGCTATGCCTAAACCTGGCCAAAAGCAGACTTTGGCCACAATATGGTAATCATTTCAGCCCAAAGTCTCCCTTGATCACGACGTCTAAGCTCAATGGCCCTTCCAATATAGACAACACGAGGCGCTGAGGTCAACAATTGGGGGCAATGCTGTCGTGTTTAGGGCATAACTACACACAGACCTTGGAGAAGCTGTAGAGACTCCATGCTGGATCCAGGGAGGGTGAATATCGCATGTTGGTTTTCAAACTAAACTCTTTCTGAGGTTTTGTGAAAACCCCTGTGATGCTAGTTGATAGGTCTGTAACAATCTTTAATGAATACTGTAATAATGAACTGAAAGAGTAGATGATAAAATGCAAGCATTTTCATATATCATCAGCAACTGACAGAACTGGTGTAATGAAGTCAGATTTGAAGGCCTTGTGGCTCGCATACACTTTTTCTGTTCTGCCCATAAACTTTCAATACAATTGAGATCTTTCTGATAGCCTCCCCATTGGCTTAAATTTGTCTTCCTTATGCCGTTTTTCTAGAGCTTTAATAGTATACTTGGAATCATTGTCCTTTTCAAAGACCTAAAAGTTCCAAAGTTTTAGCTTCCTGGTTGATGCCTTGAGATGTTTCTTCAACATGTCCGCATACAGTGCCTTGCAAAAGTATTCGGCTCCCTGGAAACTTTTCAGTTTCGGAATTTCCCCAGAAATTTAAGATAACCAATAAATTTCATTCAACTGCACAATCGTGTGCGTTCCACTTGTAGTTGATTCTTCACCAAAAATTTACATCTTTATGTTTGAAGCATGATATGTGGGAAAAGGTTGAAAAGTTCCAGGGAGCCAAATACTTTCGCAAGGCACTGTAGCTGTCCTATCTATCTATCTATCTATCTATCTATCTATCTATCTATATATATAATATAGTATATGCAACCCTATGACATGATTCTGTCACTCAAGTTATTCGCCCTCTCTGGGTGTCACATCAGGCCAGCAATGACATTCTGTGCGGGGGGGACCCCCAACCATTTGGACAGAAAAATGTTTGACAGACAAGTTAACTATATGTGGGCAGTCACACACACACACACGTTCACAGAGAAGTAGATCCAAGCAGCTGAGGAACAAGGACTCGTGAATACTATTGGTGCTCTGCGTAAACTCGTTGGATCCCTCATGCATCATCAGAATGGGATTTCATCATCCGTTTGGCCCTTCAGAAAGGAGCATGTGAATTTAGACAGGTGGCCTTCTGTGTCTGTGCTTGATCCGCTGTAGTTTTGTCTGTAGCCTGAATGATTGAGCATCAAGCAAAAATCTCAAGATCTGTTGTAGAGAGCCATGTGCATGCATGGCCTCGTCCTCTTTAGAGCTCATTCACACTGATTTTTTTATAGAAGTTTATTTTATTGAAAATCCACATTAAAATGCTTCAAATACTCCTTGAATAACTTTTCAATTAGTTTTATTGCGAAATGTTCAAAATAACATGAAAAAAAAAAAACAAAAAAACATTACCGTGTAAACTAAAGGAGCTTTTCCCATTTAAATAAGTGGGAAACGTATTCAGAGAATATTTGATGCCGTTTTTATGTGGATTTAGGAGCAGAATCTATTTCTAAATCCTCATGCATAGTAGGTAGCATTTGTATTTGTACCTATTGTATATACTTTCGATATTCCATGAATGTCACAGAAGGTACTGCTCCTTTTTAATTTTTAGTGCAGACCCCAAAACTGTTCAGTATGTTAATATGGCCCTTGAACTTAAAAAAAAAACAAAAACAAAAAAGATTGAGCATCCTTGCTCTATACATAACAATAGTCGATATAGCTGAACAATTTCTTTTTTGTTTCATCAGACCAGGGGACATAGCCCCAAATAGTACCGTAATATATTTGTCCTTATATGCAGTTGCTGCCTGTATCTAACTTTTTATGGTGGCTTTGGAGCAATGGCTTCTTTCATCTTCATTTAGAACACATTTTTACATTTGATATAGATTCTTTTGTAACGGTTTCCTCCAGCATCTTCACAAGTTTTTTTTTTTTTGTTTGTTTTTTTTTTTGCTGTTGGTCTAGGAGACCAAACGCACCTCCTTCTTGAACAGCATGATGGCTCTTTGATCCCAAGTTATTGAAGAAACAATCCTGTTACTTGCTCAAAGAATTGAGTTAAATACCGTACCTTGTAAAAAAAAAAAAAAGTCTCCAATTTCGCCTGATTCTGCCTTTTTGTGCTGCGTCACTCAATTTCTGTGCTTTTGGAGCACAATATGTGAAATCTCTGCTTGCACTTCAACTGAGTCTTTCTTCGTAGTTTTTTTTCAGGTGGTGTGTACTTTCACCTTTTCTTGCCAGACATTGCCTATCACGGCTTGGCATCTTATCTAGCAGTCTCAGACTGTTGCATTATAATTGGCAATGTCCAGGAGAGCGCGGTGAAAGCACACACTAGAGAAGAATGAAGAAACATCCTTTTACGGTAGTCTGCAAGCAGAAATTCACATATTGCGCTCCAAAAAGCAAGAATTGTGTATATATGTGCATTGGAGGGATGAACATCTGTCATTTGAACAGAGGAAAGTTGCACCTTCAAGTGTTTGAATGTTGCTCACAAAGATGTTCCAGATTTGCGAGAATCCACAATACTTTTTGTAAACTCATGACTGCGACTGTGTGAAAGTTAGAGAAAAGGTTAAGGTTATAATCTCTTTGCACTCATAAGCTGTTTCTTTTTAAGGGTATATACACCCTTTGTTTTTTTTTTCCAGCTGTCAAAAATTACAACTTTTAAAAAGTGGAAAATGCTAAAAAAATGTTTCACCCTGAAGTGTTTTAATGTTTTCAGCTGTTTTTTAAGCACTAAGTGTGGGTGAGTTTTTCACCGTTTAAGTGAAAGAATTCAATGGTAATGTTTTATAAAGATATGGGGCATCTTTATAAGCTTTCTATTGTCTTTTGTAAAGTATGAGGCAGCTTGATAGTGAAAAATACATCAAGAATCGTCTGCTTACTTATTTTAACCACTTGGCATTTTTGGAGAGTTTAAAAAAACAAAAAAAAAAAACAAAACACAAAAGCACGAACATATGAGTAATGGTAACAGTCTTTCAAGTATTTTCTGAGCCCTTTTTCATGAATGTTTTTTTCGGAGTGGATCTATTTCTAAATGGCTGAAAATAATACAGTGTGAACATACTACAAGAGTCACCGGATTCGTGATGCCTGACCATAAGCAGCCTGGCTGAGCAATTGTAGCTAGGTATGTTTTACTCGGAGATGCTGCGGTGTTTCAGAGACCGCATAGATGTTAAAGCCCACCTCGCTCTTGTTATTTGACAGTTCTCGAACACGTACCACCGCCGTTGCGCAGCCAGACTCTGATTCATGGTGCGCATAATTGCGACCGCGTGAAACAGGTTTCCTTTAAGATTTACCTTTTCTAAGCCATGTTTTCATCTAGTGCTGACCAGACTACACGACTGCTTATTACATAAAGGGGATAGTAAAAATGATTGCCTCGCTGTTCCAAATCAAGGTGAACAAAATGCCACAGTGATGCATAGTGTAGGAAATTCAGTATGCAGAAGTTAGCAGTTTCTAGTGTGAAATAATTCCAATTTCAGCACTTCAAGCAGCCAGTAAGTGGCATGTCACAAAGATTAAATGCTTCCAGCAGCTGTATGCATGAGAATCTGGTGAATTTGTAGTTGTAGTACTTATGCAGTTCAAAGACACATCTTTTTACTTAACCTCTGGAGTTCCAAAGGCCTCTGGGGAAGCGGCACTGATCTTCCTTTGGCCTTTTTTAAATTCATGTTGCAGTGAACTTTAATAAGCCTTGTAAAGCCATCCCTTTACAGTCCTTCAGCTCTTCAGTGGTCATTCTTTGGCCATATGATAAAGTGATTGTGTTCAGTATTGGTACCAGTACAGATTGCCTTAGTTGTATCACTGCCATAGAGAATCTGATCACTGGCTGAGGTTGGAGGGTCCTTGGTGTAAGGCAGGGGTGGGAAATCTTTTTTCTGCCAAGGGTCATTTGGATATTTGTACCATCCTTCGGGGGCCGTACCAACTCCGCCCACAAAGTACATCCTGACTCTGGCACTGGTTTCAGGGCGTAATCTTTCATTGCATGCCCTTCAGTGTTCAGTAGTGAACACTGTGTGTGTGCTAACAGAGCAAGAAGAAATTAATGAGCTGGTTGTAATCAAAATACAGCTCCCTGCCCAAGAATGCGGTGCCTGAGAATCTGCTCGGGGGCCTGATAAAAGGTCATCGAGGGCTGTAAATGGCCTTGGGGCCTGAGGTTCCCCACCCTTGGTGTAAGGAATAGCAGGGAACTGCCAGACACATTTTATACTAATGAAATATTGTAAAGCCCCGGTATCTAGATCCTAGTAATGGCCAAATTATTTTGTAGTAACTGTTCAGGGAATGATGTAATTTTGCATTTGTCCTTTTTTCATTTGTATCTTTCTTTTTAGAATTCGCTTTTATTATTGATATTTTCTTCCAGAGAGATCAACCTTCTCATGGTCTTTACAAATTGGATGCAGTTCACAGGATCCTCTGGGGCATGTCTTCAGGTTGCTCTGATTAGTTACTTTGTGAACCACACCCCCTTGTAAAGACCGCAAATAATTAATGAAAAGGCTCATGTCTCTGGCACTGAATAGTGGATTAAAAAGAAGAAAAAAAAAATTCCTCATTATTACAAGTTATAGCGCAAATAAGAATAAACCCTAAGTACTTAAGTTAATGTGGATGCAAGCATTTTATTCTTATTGCATCGTTGTCCTACAGCTAGTGTTGGTCATCTTTGGTGGGTGTCTAGATATATAGACGTATGAGCCAATGCTGAGAATGATTTATACCCCAGTACACACGGCATAATTTGTACACAGGGAAATTACCACTCCGATTTACTCAGAGAACATAAATCATTGCTATGTGCCGACCACAACATTTCCAGCAATGTTGTTTTGCTCTCGCCTTTTCCATCATCTTAATAAAATCTCATTTGACATCACTGTTTACACGTTGGCAGGGTGCAGGAGAAGTCCGGTATTTCATCTACCGTATCAGACTCTAATTCTTTAGGTATGTGTGACTTGCTTGTACAGTGAGCTCTGCCAGAAGCGTTAATTACTAAAAATTATTCTAGATTTGATTTATTTTTCTGATATTTTAAAGCTTTACATTTGTTAAATCCGTACCTTAAAAACACACTTTGTACCTTCGTTGCTTTATTATTCCAGGGAAACTTACCATTATGACGTGGTTTGGTTGCCGAGTACTGCGCTCATCCAGTCTTTCGGCACTCCTACAAGAATACATGGAGTGGAAATTTGCATTATCACTCTCTGCTCCATTCATATAGTTCTGAGAGGGGGGTGTCACAACAGTCAGACCACCAGTGATCGGGAAGTTTTCCCCTATCCTATAGGTAAGGGCATAATGTTAAAACTTGGTTTTATCATGGAATTTTTTCCAGTCTCGAATACCTAGGGCTAATTCACACACTCATTTTAAATGTCTGTGTAGTATCCTAATCTAAAGTGAGCACACTACTGTTTGTACATGGATCCAACAAATGGTTCAATTCACATGAAGGTTTTTCGGCATGGTCCCTTGCAGAGGCTATGCAGTGATAACAAAAATGCAAAATGACCATGGACTATTTGTAGCCATGCAGTCTTTATAGAAGTCAATAATGATGCCAAATAATAACGTCCGTAATACATCTATATTCAGTGGGTCAGGACCATGCTGTTTTTGGTCACATATAAGTATACTTGCAACAGGGCTGTGGAGTCGGTGTCATGGAAATTGAGGAGTCCGAGGTTTGGCTTAAAGACTCCACAACTCTGATCAGGGCTGTGAATTCGGAGCCTATTGTGGTGGTGTTGGTGTCTTGGAAATTGAGGAGTCCGAGGTTTGGCTTAAAGACTCCACAACCCTCAGTAGGGCTGTGGAGTCGGAGCCCATTGTGGTGGAGTTGGTGTCATGGAAATTGAGAAGTCGGGGGTTTGGCTTAAAGACTCCACAACCCTCAGTAGGGCTGTGGAGTCGGAGCCCATTTTGGTGGAGTTGGTGTCATGGAAATTGAGAAGTCGGAGGTTTGGCTTAAAGACTCCACAACCCTCAGTAGGGCTGTGGATTCGGAGCCCATTGTGGTGGTGTTGGTGTCATGGAAATTGAGAAGTCGGAGGTTTGGCTTAAAGACTCCACAACCCTCAGTAGGGCTGTGGATTCGGAGCCCATTGTGGTGGTGTTGGTGTCATGGAAATTGAGAAGTCGGAGGTTTGGCTTAAAGACTCCACAACCCTCAGTAGGGCTGTGGAGTCTGAGCCCATTTTGGTGGAGTTGGTGTCATGGAAATTGAGAAGTCGGAGGTTTGGCTTACCGACTACACAACCCTGATTTGCAAGCATAACAATGTCCAATATGGTGCTAATATAGACAATGGTCATAATAAAAAAAATTCTAAATCTGGCACCAACTTATTCTGCTGCACGTTACATTCAGAGTGGGCATGTACAAACAAAATGGCATTACAGAGTGACACAAGGTTCCACAAATCAAACAAGAGGAGAGGGGCCCTGCTCACGAGAGCTTCCAATCTGAGACACAGGGGCCGACATACCATTGGTGCAACCTGTGCAGCGATACAGGGGCCCAAGAGCTAAAGGGGCCACTTTCACCTTCAAACTAGGGAATTGTGCATTCTGATGAGCTTCTGGATTTCCAGGGACCCATATATAGTTTTTGCATAGATGCCCTCTTCTGTGTCCGCTCCTGATGAGATATGATCTAGACGTGCTTATAGAGCCTCATACAGATGGAAATGGTATAACATCAGGGTAAGTGAATCCATGATGATAGCGTGAAGTCCCCAGCCCCGACACATTTAGCCAAGATACATTGGGTCCCTTTTATTATATCCAGTAGCAGGACCTAAAGAAATGCCATAGAAAGAATGGCGAAGAAGAAATGAAATGTTTCCACAACAGATTGTGTGAATTCCTAACTGGATATTATTAGGTCTGTTGTGATTTGTTTTGTATTCGAGTCGACATCAAGCAGACCTTTGGGAGTTTTCAGCACTCGGGCCTTTCAGGGCTGGCATTCATTTTTGTGCGAGTAATAAGGAATATTAAGAATCCTGCTGAACAACTTCTTGTTATATTACCAACTGATTAAAATGGATGCATAATTTATAAGATCACAGAAAAATCTAAATAATCACTAGCCTTTTCTCTGGGGCTTCTCACCCTAATGTGTATGGAGATATTCTCTCCCCTCCCAAGCAGTATGTAGTAAATATATGAATATTATATATGAGCGAGACTGATTGTTGTTATAATATGAATGAGCCGACTCTTCCTCTCATCATCAATATTCAAGAAGATTGTTTTCTGTAAGAGCTAAGTGGCTAAATTACATTATAGCATTCTATACTGCCACTAGCAGGGTTTTTAGATTTTAGGAGGCAACAGTTGAGTCTTAATGTTGCATTTTTAATTAATGATGAGCGAACGTGCTTGGATAAGGTGTTATATGAGCATGCTCCTGTGCTAATCGAGTGACTTCGGCGTGATTGAATAATACATTAGTCCCCTGCGGCTGTTAGCCGCAACACATGCAGGGATTGTCTATCAAACCGGGAATCCATGCATCTGTTCTGGCTGTCTAACAGCCGCGAGATATGCAGCCACGGTTACTCGAACATAGTATTCAAGCACCCCGAAGTCACTTGGTAAGTACACAAGCATGCTCAGATAACACCTTATTCGATCACGCTCGCTCATCACTAGTAGTAATCTATGCCCTTTAATAGTATATGCTATAGTTATAATATTGCGGCTTGATTGTTTGTGAACATTTTTTAGCATCAGGTCGTTGTATATAAATGGCCCATCTGCTTTCTGGTTTCCCGCCAGGTCTTGTTAAGCCTATCGCGTGGCACAAATAGCCGGGATCGGGTCTGTGTCAACGAACAAGGAATTGAAACAATCCTGTTAGCGAGCACAAACATTTCACATCATTCCCGCGCAATCACTGCTGGAAAGACTGTGCCTTGTTATGAGGACAGAGAAGCCTTGACTGTGAGCATGGGGTCAGGCGTTCCTTGATAAAACGGTTTGAAATTCATTTTCATGGTTGACAGAATCTCACACTTTAAGCTTGTTTGAAAAACTCCCCACTCCATTCCCGGCTGGAGAGATATTGTGAGGGCTCTTCTGGAACAGTCAATTGCTCAAACAGAGCTGATCAGCAATGTAAGCCCAGTTTATGAGACTTACAAAACCTACATTTATATGTTACAATTATTTTAGATTTTTTTTTTCCATTACGACAATTGCTTGTACAATCCCTTTCCTTTCTTCGTTTGAAAACGACTGATGCTTGTTTAAATGTTAAAAAAGGCTAATAACCTGCAAATATGCGGCTAATCTGCACGGTCTAAAGCCACGCTTAATTTCTTCCCGGTAGCCGGGTTTTAACTTCATTCCTTCCGGCAGCCTCGGGCTTCCGGTCATAAAGGTGCAACGTCAGTTAACACTTAGTACATAGTGAGCAGCCACTGTAAACCTGCCTCCGGCACTGACTGACAGCTGTCAGCGCACTGCTGAGCTGGCTGTCAGTGCCAGGGTCTTTGTTACAGCCGCTGCTCACTGGTGACTGAAGCTGCGCCTCTATGACAGAGAAGCAGCCAAGCTTTCCGAACAGCTGCGCGACTTTAGAACGCTATTAACCTGTGCATTAACCCTGTATCTGCAGGTTATTAGCGTATCGGAATATGATGGGTTCCCTTTAAATAAGGCTGTATACTGCTGGCCAAAGGAGCATTTTCTTGTAAAACGTAAAAGATGGCATTATTGAATTAATGTTAGTAATTTTCTTGCAGAATATGTTTACACTTGATAATGATTAGGAATGTCTTTTCGACTTCACTATCACAATGTTGGCTCTGTGTAAAAGGCCCATAAGCCCTTTAGACTTATCATTGGACCTGGGGAGCATGAGTAAAATCAAACAAACTGCAGCTGGGGGGTTGGATTTTCCAAAATGAAAAAAAAAATTTTTTTTTTTTTTTGAAGATCTATTATTATCTAAAATAAGACAAAGGAGATGGCAACAACAAACCATTATTATTTTATCCCAACAAAGACATTCAGAGTTGGCAATCTTTTCTTTTTTTTTTTTCTGCGATGATCCAGAAATGAGCTGTTGTGCGACTATTTTAAAGAACTATTTGTGAATAGTGGCTAAAATGTTTAGCAATTGTTTAATCAACGGACTTCTATCTAAGTGCCCCCTTTAGGTATATTCCACCGGTATGCTGTAAAGGCCCATTTAGGGCAATTGGAAACTACTAATGGGTGACAACCAATCATATAAAACAGAATTATTGTTAATACGATTACTCTGTCCCTATTCATGGTGTGATTTGCTTCCAATAACAACTTGGGTATATTTATTGTGGTGTGAACAATCCGATCACCCAACGAAGGCGGTTTTGGCTTGTTCCTCGTGTGATTGCAGACTTGTTTAATTAGGCCAATAATTGTGCTCCTTTCCTTCCTTATTGATATTATTGGGCCTCTGTATCTTTGCTCTGTTAGCAAATCCTTTTTTTTTTGATCAGTGAAATAGAATATGTAGCATAAGAAAAATATTTTTGTTCGTAAAGAGAGAGAATGGCAGTGTTCAACTTTCTGATGAGCTTCTGTTGCCTGATTAATTGAAATAAATGAATAAATGACTGAGCCATCTGGCATGCAAAAGAAGAAATCTGCTATCCTTTTGTCCTTTGTTTTTTCCTTATATAAAGGGGGTTGTCCAGTGGAAACAAGTAATTGCCTGTCCTGAGGATAGGTGAACACTTGTTGATCAGTCGGGGTCTGATTTCCGAGACCCGCACTGTTTGGCAGGACGGGCAGAGAATTGAACAGCAGTGCACATGCTCGATCGCTGCTCCATTCAGTCCCTATGGGGAATGTTAAGCACTTGTCCTTGGCTTTTTCCGGCAGTCCCATAGAGAATTGGTAGAGTGGCAGCTTGGCATCCAACAACCCCTTTATAATCGAATTCCCTGTGCTGTGTATTGAATCGTCGTCATCTCCACTATTTACAGGCAATGTGTCTCCCTGCCCATAATAAATCCACAAAAATTGTCTTTGTGGAAACTGCTATTTGTGCTGGTAAAATGAAGTTCCCGGGAGCCTTGATCTGCTTGCGTTTGCGCAGGATGTTTATTTTGGCCGGTGAACACACCATTGTAGCTGGTGTTGGCAAGCTGCAGGATGCCGCTCTTGTCCTGTTACAGACGTTCACTTGTGTACAGACCTCAATATGAAGCCTTAGTGCTCGTCTCCAGACACACAAGCCTTTCTTCCGCTGTGCCAAGCTTCTTATAGCTGCTACGGCAGAGCTTTGCATTTATTTAGGCTTGTATTGGTTTCTAATTCATTCTGATTCACAAAGACTATAATCCAGGAGCTGGTTACTCTACAGGAGTATGTTGCCATGAAAACAACAACCGCTAAACTGCGTCCATAAAAAGTGTATTTAATATGTCTAATAAATTATATGGTTGCGGATTTATACTGGATGGGCTGAGAAAACCGTGCCGCAAAGGGCTAAATAATTGTTGGAGCCTCTGTGCAACCTCAACCCAATAAGATGTCTTGTAGGCCGTGTCCTTACATTAAATTTGTCATGCTTGTTTGGGCAGTTTCCATATTTATGGAAATTAGGAATTGAGAAGAAAATGATGGCACTTGGTAAAAAAAAAACGACAATTTTATTTACTTTTTGCCAATGTACAAATTTGGTGGCATGTATATCATAGCTAATGGGTTATTCCCATCCTAGCAAGTTGTCACCTACCCACCTATCCTGAGGTGTTTCTACTGTATTCATTGTCTAAGGGACTGTCAGAGATAGTCAAATATACAATTTTTTATTAGGCCCAGACAAAGCTTTTGAAGTCAGAATACCTCTTTAAAGGGTTGGTCCGTTTAAGAAAACCCATTTTTATGTTCACCAGTTGGAGTTCTCCGTAAACAGTAGGGGTACTGCATGCAGGATCCTTTCACTTGTCTGTAAAACATGGACTGTGATTGGATTGGTGAGCTTGGTCTGACCACCAGGTCTACTGACCTGAGTGAACTTCATATATGAAGTAGTTAGATTAGTTTGGATAACCTGGCAGTCGAGCCAAGTCTTCCAATCTGAGCAAAGGCAACTGAAACTGGCCTTACAAAAAGGTTGAATGAACACAATGTATTGATTATTTTTCTCTATGGTGGAATTGCCATGAAATCTGACACGTCTAGGGTTCTCCACCTATTGCGTCTTGGGGTTCCCAGCTTGAGGAGGATTCTTGGTGAATGTCCTCTCTAACAAATTGGGATTGTTCAAAGCAGACAGCCTCTTTTAGTGGTGTTTATTTGCCTTAAAGTTTTACGTTAAGTTCTCTTACCATCATATTTTAAGCCTTTCATTTTTTTTGTTCCCACAGAGCCACCGCGACCAATTGCTCCTCCACAGCTTCTAGGTGTTGGACCAACGTATCTTCTCATTCAGCTGAATGCCAATTCTATCATTGGTGATGGGCCTATTATCCTGAAGGAAGTGGAATATAGGATGACCACTGGGACCTGGACTGAAACGCATGCAGTGAATGCCCCAACCTACAAACTGTGGCATTTGGACCCAGATACAGAATATGAGATTAGAGTGTTACTCACAAGGCCAGGAGAAGGTGGCACAGGGCAGCCAGGTCCTCCACTGATTACAAGGACTAAGTGTGCAGGTAAGTCTACGTGTTGTCATTCAGGGCCATAAATGTTGGGTTTTAGTGCACTTTCAAAGGCCATACATGTTGACCTAAATTTTTACCTACAAAAAGCTCCTGTGGATGTTGAATACAAAACACTTAGGCCATGTTGCACGTTGATCCTGATGCAATCGGTTCTGCAGTAAGCGGCGCATCCCTCAGTTATGCTGTGGCTGTGTAAGATAACTTCTCCAGGCAGGAGAACACGCCGACCCTATTTGTGCTTTGCTAACGATGCTGAACATGTTTATGCGAACACTATTCACAAGTATGTACTCATTAATGAAGGATTTTAGTTTCCTTTCAATTTGCATGAAAGATTATTCCTTTACAGCTGGCATCGCCAAGCACTTGGGGCACTCGCAGATGGATGTCTGGAAAAAAAAAATGGCATTCATTTTTTACCCCCCCCCAAATGGAGTCAGAGTTGGACAAATGATGATTTTCCTCCAGCTCTGACACGTTCCTGGAGCATTACTTTGCTGAATTTTGAAGGGTAATTAGAATCTAAATGCTGCCCACGTCAGTACAGTTTGGGTTTTGGCGGAGATTCCATCAAGTTGTCGTTCTGCTTCCTTTTCCATCTAATCACATGCAAATCTTCGTCACGTTAAATGAAGGAGTTAGCATAAGACCTCTGCCTGTCCTTGAAATCTCCTTTTAGGAGTATGCAATACAATATATTAATGGATAGCGAGCGTTCCTGAAGAATGGCGGAAGGGTGGAGATGATAGAATCCGGTAGGTGGTTCTTCCCTCCCGGCCGAGCAGTGGCGGTGTTAACGTTCCGTCGCTGTGCTGTGATTTTCTCCCGAACCACTTATGTATGCCACACATTGTTAGAGTAATGAGAGTGCAGCAGCTGAATTATTATACCATAACCCCACTGCCGAGGGTCAGCCAGACTCAAGCGTTTCCCTACTCCGGAGGATGCTTTAAGTGGAATTGGCATTTGAATTTCTGAGTGGAGCGTGGCTGTCTTTAGCGAAGCCGCTATGCTAAGCAGTACTTCAAATACTTGTTTTGTCAGGTCACATCACAGAACTGACAATTAAATGTGGCGCTATCAGCATTTAAATCACATAGTGTATGGAAATTCTGAGATTAAAACAGCTCAGCCAAGTCAGATGGTGAGCTAAACAAAATAATGAACCATCCGCAGCCTCCCCCTCCTCTTCCTCAGCATGACAATGCCAGGCAATCTAGGTTAGGAATCTGCAGCTTTATTTCTTCCAAACGCCTTACCGATACAGCACGCTGCGGGCACTCACTTCTGGAATAGGTTTTCATGGGCTCTTAGTACGTTGTTGGGCTGCTATGAAGAGGAGCACAATGAACTGCAGTGATGGGTGTAGTCATGCTCCCTGATGTTAATTGGGTGTATTCTCATTTTAATGGTCATTTTACTACGTAAGTGGTCCTTGTGTTAATCTGCAAGTTTCTGTATTTAAAAAAAGCGCTTTCACTGGATTTTTTTTTTAACTTAAAAGGGGTCTGTCACCAGGTTTTTGCTTTGTAATCTTAGATCTCAGTGATATAGGAGCAGGGATGTCACTTTCTGGGTTGTTCTTTGCTGTTTCAATACAATCAGTGTTTTATCAGCAGGAGATTATCACTACAGAACTAGCTGCTTCTTGCCTTCTGGTTCAGTCATGCCGCCATAGCGGTTTAGCAGCTCTCACTGTACGATACAGGAATCTGCTTATTAATGATGTGTAGAGGTGGAGGTAATGCACAGCTCAATAATTCTGAACTGTGCTATAACTGCAACAGAGAAAAATGATCTCATCACAACTGCCTCCAACTCAAAAATATTTCACGGATCCGCACATTCCTAAACCAAGAATCCGCAAAGACCCTAGTCCATGCCCTCATCATCTCCCGCCTTGACTACTGTAACCTCCTGCTCTGTGGCCTCCCCTCTAACACTCTTGCACCCCTCCAATCTATTCTAAACTCTGCTGCCCGACTAATCCACCTGTCCCCCCGCTATTCCCCGGCCTCTCCCCTCTGTCAATCCCTGCACTGGCTCCCCATCACCCAGAGACTCCAGTACAAAAGCCTAACCATGACATACAAAGCCATCCACAACCTGTCTCCTCCATACATCTGCGACCTCGTCTCCCGGTACTCTCCTGCACGCAACCTCCGATCCTCACAAGATCTCCTTCTCTACTCCCCTATTATCTCCTCTTCCCACAATCGCATACAAGATTTCTCTTGTGCATCCCCCCTACTCTGGAATTCTCTACCACAACACATAAGACTCTCGCCTACCATCGAAACCTTCAAAAAGAACCTGAAGACCCACCTCTTCCGACAAGCCTACAACCTGCAGTAACCACCGATCGACCAAACCGCTGCACGGCCAGCTCTACCCTACCTACTGTATCCTCACCCATCCCTTGTAGATTGTGAGCCCTCGCGGGCAGGGTCCTCTCTCCTCCTGTACCAGTTGTGACTTGTATTGTTCAAGATTATTGTACTTGTTTATTAGGCTAGGGTCACATTGCGTTAGTGCAATCCGTTTAGCGCTAGCGCTAGCGGATTGCGCTAACGCAATGTTTTTTATTGGGCTGCGGTCGGGTTCGCGGTAACGTCCCCACTCTCGCAGATCCCCGAGACCCCAAACCCCCCATTTGGGGCTGCTCCCCTGATTGTGGATCTGGTTTTCTTTTTCTTCTTTGTTCCAATATTGCATGGTTCTGTACCCTTAGTAATAAAAATGTAAATTTTCCTCTCAACCAACTGGGCGAATACTACAGAATCTCTCTGTGAGCTTTTGCTTTTTCTCCCCTGAAGTAGGTGAAACAAAACACGGGCCACACTCGCAGAAATTCTGTGGTATACCCCCAGTTAACTGAAGGAAATATGTCTTCATTTGAAAAATGTCTTGAATGTTGGGGCACTGAATAAAACCCCCCCAAAACCCCCACTCTAGAATTGATGGAATTGTGGCAATTGGAGGAGAGGTATTCATCTTAAATGAAAAACTGTATTGAAAACTGTTCTTTAAAGGGAAGCTATTATCAGGAAACAACCTGTTTAAACTTGGTTTCTGTGGATATTATGATATAAGTGGACACGTTCTGATGTTTTAATTTTGCACCATTAAAGTGATTGTCTAGGACATAATCATGGCTGAAAGTGACCCCCAAAATGAGCAAGACAAAATCGTTGGATCCTTTCCCAAAATTGTGGGTAAACAACTTTGTTTCAAGCATGTGATGCTTGTTCATACTCGCCTGTGGCAACTAATAGTTATGGGCAGTATGAAAATCACACTTTAAAACAGATAAAAAGGGGAGACGTTTAATCAATCTTTGCATTCTGTGTGTGCCACACTAAGCATGAAGAACAGAAAGAGGAGAAGAGAACTATCTGGAGACTTGAGAACAAAAATTGTTGAATAATATCAACAATCTCAAGGTTACAAGTCCATCTCCAAAGATCTTTGTTCTTTTGTGCACAGTGTGCAACTTAATCAAGGAGTTTACAACCCATGGCACTGTAACTCTTCCCTCTGGCCATAGAGGGCACAGAACAATTTATAAAAGGTTGTCAAGCCGGATAGTCCAGATGGTGGATAACAAGCCCGAATCAAGTTCCAAAGAAATTGAAGCTGTCCTGCAGGGTCAGCGCGAACAATTTGTTGACATTTAAATGTATACCAGGAGACCCAGGAGGTCTTGACTGCTGACATAGAAACATAACAAAGCTAGACTGCAGTTTGCCAAAATGTACGTGAGTAAGACAAAATCCTTCTGGGAAAGCATCTTGTAGAAAAATTAGACCAAGATAGGGCTTTTTGGTAAAGCACATCATTCTATGGTTTTCCGAAAATGGAATGAGATCTACAAAGAGGAGAACACAGTACCTACAGTCAAATATTCTGTAGGTTCATAGATGTTTTAGGGTTGTTTTGTTGCCTCTGGCACTGGGTGCCTTGACTTTAAGCAAGGCATCATGAAATCTGAAGATTACCAACGGATTTTGGGTCACGACGTTGCGCTCCATGTCAGAAAGCTGGGTTTGTGTCATAGGTTATGGGTTTTCCAACAAGATAATGACCCCAAACATACTTCAAGAAGCACCCAGAAATGGACGGAAACAAAGCGCTAGATAGTTCTGAAGTGGCCAGTAATGAGTCCGGATCTAAATCCCATTAAACACCAGTGGAAAGATCTTAAAATTGCAGTTGGGAGAATACACCCTTCAAATCTGAGAAACCTGGAACAGTTTGCAAAAGAAGAATGGTCCAAAATTCCAATAGAGAGGTGTAAGAAGCTTGTTGATGGTTGTAGGAAGTGATTGCAGTTTATTCCAAAGGGTGTGCAACTACATATTAAGTTGAGGGTCCCAACAATTTTGGCCAACCGGTTTGTTGTTTTTTGTGTGAAATTATGTCCAATTTGCCTTTTTTCCCTTTTTTTGTGGTGTTCCAGTAAACAGGAAAAAAACTGTGTATAATAAAACATGTGTAATTACAATAATTTTCTGGGAGAAATACTTAATTTTCTGGTACAATTTCAGGGGTGCCAACACTTTTGGCCGTGGCTATATATAATGATCATCTAACCTTTGGATACTTATCACTGTGAGAATGATGAGCATCCCCACGATCAGCTAATATCTGCTCAAGCAGCGAGCACTAAACGGTGAATGTAGCTGTAATGTCCACGCCCCGTGTACTGCTTACATCTGCCTGTTACTGGAGCAGATATCTGCTTATTTGTGGGGTTCCAGATGTCGGATCCTTAAGGTACCTTCACACTGAACGATATCGCTAGGAATCCGTGACGTTGCAGCATCCTGGATAGCGATATCGTTGAGTTTGACAGGCAGCAGCGATCAGGATCCTGCTGTGCCATCGTTGGTCGGAGCAGAAAGTCCAGAACTTTATTTTGTCGCTGGATCTCCCGCAGACATCGCTGAATCGGCGTGTGTGACGCCGATTCAGCGAGGTCTTCACTGGTAACCAGGGTAAACATCGGGTTACTAAGCGCAGGGCCGCGCTTAGTAACCCGATGTTTACCCTGGTTACCAGCGTAAATGTAAAAAAAAAACTACATACTTACATTCCGGTGTCTGTCCCCCAGCGCTGTGCTTCTCTGCACTGTGTAAGCGCCGGCCAGAAAGCAGAGCACAGCGGTGTCGTCACCGCTGTGCTTTCCGGCTGGCGCTCAGTCAGTGCAGAGAAGCACAGCTCCGGGGGACAGACACCGGAATGTAAGTATGTAGTGTTTGGTTTTTTTTACGTTTACGCTGGTAACCAGGGTAAACATCGGGTTACTAAGCGCGGCCCTGCGCTTAGTAACCCGATGTTTACCCTGGTTACCAGGGGACTTCGCATAGTTGGTCGCTGGAGAGCTGTCTGTGTGACAGCTCTCCAGCGACCACACAACGACGCTGCAGCGATCGGGATCGTTGTCTAGATCGCTGCAGCTTCGCTAAATGTGACGGTACCTTTACCAAATTCATTGATAAATTCCCTGACAACCATCTACCTATGTGTTTTTTTTTTTTGTGACCCTATGGTTTGTACAAAATGTTTAATACTCAAATTTTCATGTATGACATTTTCTAGATATTTTATCTCCTAGTGGTGTGAATATAAGACATTGAGTCTATGTGTAGGACATTGCCCTGTGCCTGTCGGGGTATATTGCTGCACAATTATTTCCTGCCAGTAATTTAGTTTCCTCTTTGAGCGTCTCCTGAGAATAGCATTACATGCTTGGATCTGCCTACTTGGCACACATTCCCTTGCTATTGTTCATGCTGTTGCACGTTAAACATTGACCTGTTTTACCACGCTCTTCTGGTGCCTGCTGGGCATTCACGGCTGCTGCAAAAGCAAGAGGGTCAGCAGTTCACATTGCCCAGAACTTAAATATAGCTATACTTTACCTGAGCTTTCTTTTTCCATTGCTTCTCTAACCTTTTTATTCTTTGGAAATGAGATCCTGCCTGTATCATATATTCTCGGTGAACAATGCCCTGGTTCATTGCCTACTTAAAAAAAAAAAACTTTCATGGTAGCCTCAGTTACCGCACGTGGGGTGGACCTGCAGTTAATGATCTGTGTGAGTATCAACCAAGTAGACATGTCAATGGTTATCAGTTTTGATTGTTCCGCTTGCTAGTAGCAGTTGTGATTGGCTGCTTTATGTATGTAAGATACCACATTTACCAAAGCGGACCGGTTCTAGAGAACACAACTGTTGGTTGCTTGGGATGAATGATTCCATTTACAGAAGAACCCTATGAGAGTGTATACACACAACGTTTTTTGTGTGACATTACACATTAGATTCTGTGACGCTATTCGCATGTTAGCTTTTTTTGTGAACTAAGGTCCAGGTTAAAATGTACAGTCATGGTCACAAGTATTGACACCCCTGCAATTCTGTCAGATAATACTCATTTTCTTCCTGAAAATGATTGCAAACACAAATTATTTGGTATTATCTTCATTTAATTTGTCTTAAATGAAAAAACACATAAGAGAATGAAGCAAAAAGCAAAACATTGATCATTTCACACACAACTCCAAAAATGGGCCAGACAAAAGTATTGGCACCCTCAGTCTAATACTTGGTTGCACAACCTTTAGCCAAAATAACTGCGACCAACCGCTTCCGGTAACCATCATTGAGTTTCTTACAATGCTCTGCTTGAATTTTAGACCATTGTTCTTTGGCAAACTGCTCCAGGTCCCTGATATTTGAAGGGTGCCTTCTCCAAACTGCCATTTTTAGATCTCTCCACAGGTGTTCTATGGGATTCAGGTCTGGACTCATTGCTGGCCACCTTAGAAGTCTCCAGTGCTTTCTCTCAAACCATTTTCTAGTGCTTTTTGAAGTGTGGTTTGGGTCATTGTCCTGCTGGAAGACCCATGACCTCTGAGGGAGACCCAGCTTTCTCACACTGGGCCCTACATTATGCTGCAAAATTTGTTGGTAGTCTTCAGACTTCACAATGCCATGCACACGGTCAAGCATTTCAGTGCCAGAGACAGCAAAGCAACCCCAAAACATCATGGAACCTCCACCATGTTTGACTGTAGGGACCGTGTTCTTTTCTTTGAATGCCTCTTTTTTTTTTTCTCCTGTAAGCTCTATGTTGATGCCTTTGCCCAAAAAGCTCTACTTTTGTCTCATCTGACCAGAGAACATTCTTCCAAAACGTTTTAGGCTTTTTCAGGTAAGTTTTGGCAAACTCCAGCCTGGCATTTTTATGTCTCGGGGTAAGAAGTGGGATCTTCCTGGGTCTCCTACCATACAGTCTCTTTTCATTCAGACGCCGACGGATAGTACGTGTTGACACTGTTGTACCCTCGGACTGCAGGGCAGCTTGAACTTGTTTGGATGTTAGTCAAGGTTCTTTATCCAACATTCGCACAATCTTGCGTTGAAATCTCTTGTCAATTTTTCTTTTCCGTCCACATCTAGGGAGGTTAGCCACAGTGCCATGGGCTTTAAACTTCTTGATGACAGTGCGCACGGTAGACACAGGAACATTCAGGTCTTTGGAGATGGACTTGTAGCCTTGAGATTGCTCATGCTTCCTCACAATTTGATTTCTCAAGTCCTCACAGTTCTTTCGTCTTCTTTCTTTTCTCCATGCTCAATGTGGTACACACAAGGACACAGGACAGCGGTTGAGTCAACTTTAATCCATGTCAACTGGCTGCAAGTGTGATTTAGTTATTGCCAACACCTGTTAGGTGCCACAGGTAAGCTACAGGTGCTGTTAATTACACAAATTAGAGAAGCATCACATGTTTTTTCGAACAGTGCCAATACTTTTGTCCACCCCCTTTTTTATGTTTGGTGTGGAATTATATCCAATTTGGCTTTAGGACAATTCTTTTTGTGTTTTTTCATTTAAGACAAATTAAATGAAGATAATAATACCAAATTTGTGTTTGCAATCATTTTCAGGAAGAAAATGAGTATTATCTGACAGAATTGCAGGGGTGTCAAAACTTTTGGCCATGACTGTAAATATTTCCTTCTCTAGTCTGTTTTGCGGAGAGAGTTCAACTGTAGCAATAGAAACAAGATTACGGTTATGTGAAATACGGAATATCACATCAATGCAAAACGTTCCTTTTCTTTGTGGAAGCCAACAAGGAATTGTGAATAATCACCTTTATTTCCTTTATGGCTAAACATGGTGACGAAAAGCAAGTTGAGCCTGATTTTATGTATAGTTAGACGAAGTGACTTGCAACATCTACTATATAATTGTCTAAGGGTCACTTCCGTCTTTATGTCTGTTTGTCCTTCTGTCACGGATATTCATTGGTCAGCTGCCTATCATGCCACAGTCCGATTAGTCTCCCCCTACTCCCCTGCAGTCAGTGCCCGGCTCCCGCTCCATACTCCCCGCAGTCAGTGCCCGCTCCATACTCCCCGCAGTTAGTGCCTGCTCCATACTCCCCGCAGTTAATGCCCGGCACCCGCTCCATACTCCCCGCAGTCAGTGCCCGCTCCATACTCCCCGCAGTCAGTGCCCGGCGCCCGCTCCATACTCCCCTCCAGTCACCGCTCACACAGGGTTAATGCCAGTGGTAACGGACCGCGTTATGCCGCGGGTAACTCACTCCGTTACTGCCGCTATTAACCCTGTATGACTAAGTTGTTACTATTGATGCTGCCTATACAGCATCAATAGTAAAAATATCTAATGTTAAAAATAATAAAAAAAAACAAAAAACCTGCTATTCTCACCTTCCGTAGTCCGACGATGCACTCCCGCCAGCTTCCGGTCCCAGAGATGCATTGCGAAATTACCCAGAAGACTTAGCGGTCTCGCGAGACCGCTAAGTGATCTGGGTAATTTTGCAATGCATCCTGGGAACGCAAGATGGTGGCAACCGCGCACATCACCAGAGGTTCGCTGGATCTACACTGGATCCCGCCGGGTGAGTATATAACTATTTTTTATTTTAATTGGATATGGTGCCCACAATGCTAAATACTACGTGGGCTGTGTTAGATTCTGCGTGGCTGCTATATACTACCTGGCCTGTGTTAGATACTATGTGGGCTGTGTTCTATACTGCGTGGGCTGTGCTATATATTACATGGCTGCTATATACTATGTGGGCAGTGTTCTATACTACGTGGCTGTGTTCTATACTGCGTGCTATATACTACGTGGCCACTGTTACATACTATGTGGGCTGTGCTATATATTACATGGGCTGTGTTATATATTTTTTGGCCAGTGTTACATACTACGTGGGCTGTGTTATATACTGCTTGGCTGCTATATACTTCGTGGCTGCTATATACTGTGTGGGCTGTGTTATATACTACGTGGGCTGTGTTATTTACTGCGTGGCCTATATTTACGCATCGGGTATTCTACAATATGTATGTATATAGCAGCCACATGGTATATACCACAGGCCACGTAGTACTCCTATATACTACGTGGCCTGTGCTATATACTATGTGGCTGCTATATACATACATACATGTTATAGAATAACTGATGCGTTAGAATAGGGCCACCATCTAGTTTTTAATAAAGGCCTATATGCACATTAAAAAAAGTCAACCGAACTCGCTGACTTCAACAGATCCGTTCAGTGACCTAATATGAATGGGGCCTTCTGGCTTTACCCCAACAGATGACGAAGAAGAGAATCACCTGGCCTTTTAGATTTCTAATGGTGGATCCTTTTGTTCTGCGCAAAGATAAGTCACTGTCAGCGACTAAGTCAGAGAACACAGGCAATGATCCAAGTGTTTTTGTGTATTGTGCTCAGCAACCATTCTGCTGGCAACTATCTAATGTATATGGAGGCCTTTAGAATCCTTAAAGTATTAACATTTAAAGTCATTGAACAACATATATATTAGACTTAAAGGTAATCTGTCATTTGGATCAACCTTCCATATAGGCATTGAGGTCATAGAAAGTTGAATTAAGCGATAACTTGATATCTGCAATACAATGATTTATTCTAGAGAAGTCCCCAGTCACTGATCTACATGAAAATCTTCATCCAGAGCTTATTTTAAATGAAAGGTGGTGTACTATTGTGAACCATGTAATGGCTGACACTTTGCTCTCATAAGCACACACCGCTCTGCATTGATATTGGATCTAACATGGTACAGCAGAGTTAGCCCAGTACAGCAGAAGTGGGTTGCCTCTTTACAAACACATTTATAGCTGCAGTGTTCCTCTCATAGTGCTTATTAAACTCAACATTACTCTACTTTAACATTGGTAGCCTATCCATAGGATAGGTCATCAAAGTGTGATCAGTGGAGGTGCTTCATCCCCACTGAACAGCTGTTCTGTGTCTGCTGGTAGTGCTCAGTTACTTAGCTGCTCCTTCTACTGATAGTGGCTGAAAATAGTACATCAGCCCCCTAACAATTTGAATTGAGGGCAAATGTGCAGTATTCTGCCGCAGCCATTATTTGTAGGGAAAGCCGCTCCTTAACTGAGCACTTCTGGCCGACAGGAAATCTGCAAATACTGATGTTTTGTAGTGAGACAAAGCTCAACTCTGCTGTACTGTTATAATTACACACAGCACTGCAGTGCGATCAGAGCAATTATATATCACACTGGTAACTCCTTCATGTAAAATAATCACTGGAGGCAGATGCTCAGTGAGATATGTGTTCGGCTCATAAATCTTAACAGCTCATTTACATATAATAAAAATGTGGAATTCTATGGAATAAAACATCAGATCACAGATTAATCTTCCTATGACCTACATGCCCATATAGATAATTGGTCATACTGACCAATTGATTCCTTTTTAGGTTATGTGCACACTTTCCGGATTTCTCGCAGAAAATTCCTGAGAACAACCGGTCATTTTCTGCAAGAAATCCGCAAGAAAACCGCATGCGTTTTTGCCGCGGGTTTTGCCGCGTATTTTTCCGGACACTTCCCAATGCATTTTGTAGTGGGAAATCCGCAAAAAAACCCGCAAAATTAATGAACATGCTGCGGTTTTTACCGTGATGCGTTTTTTTCGCGGAAAAAAACACATCATGTGCACAAAACATGCGGAATTCATTCTAAATGATGGGATGCTTATTGTATGCGTTTTTTTGTGGTTTTATAGCGTTTTTATCGGGAAAAACCTAAAAAAAACCACAACGTGTGCACACAGCCTTAACGTTCTGTATGTTCCCACAGACTAATATATTACAGATTTTCAGCAGCGAATGCATCTACACCAAAGTGTGTGGAATATGTTGCAAAAGTCCTGTGGATTTGCAATTGACTTCACTTTTTGCATCTCAGAACTACATCACGGGTACTTTTTTTACTGCACGGTCTTTGCCCAAGATTCTTAAAAAAAATATCATCCTTAATGCTGGTACTGTAATAAGGAGATGATTTTTCACCTACAAATTAGCATCCATCCTGTAATAACATACCTTTAAAGGTGGGACTGAATTTTCTTGCTTCCAAGATACTTGGTGAAAAATAATGGAGTAGAGTTCAACGTATAACCCACTTATGTTGATTTAATAGGAAGTATCCCTGTCTTTTCTAAGGAAATGTGTGGGCTGCACGTACTAGTAATGAAGAATTGTGAATTGACCCCTAGGTGTGTAATGAGCCTGTGCACAAAATGTCTGTTAAACGCAGCACAAACGTTTAAAGCTTTTTCCATCCACCTTTGTTCTGTTTCAACACATTAGATATCTTTTCTGCAGCGTTCTTCGTTCATGGGGTTAAATTCTGTCATTACCTTGCTTTGCCTCTCAATTATTAGTATTTTCATTTCTGCAAGTGTAATTATACAGCACTTGCCTCCTTTCATCTCTCGTATGCTAAATAGCATTTGATTAATGCTCAAAGTGCCACCTTGTTTTCTTGTTTTATGCAAAGCAGTCCTGGTCTGTGAGCGCTGATGCTGGATGTGAGTGTTTGAAGTGTGCAGCACTTTCTGAAGTTTACTTTCTGGCCCTATTATAATGCTGCAGGGACAGCGAGAATCGAGAACGAGCAGAAGATCATTGTAATGTAGCCTAAATATATCTTAGGCGAGTCTTATTAGTGTGACCGTCGTGGCGTTTCATCAGAACTGCACTTTAATGTAAGCCTGCTTAAGAGTAACCGAAGGTCTGTGCAATTTACCAAATCCCGTGTGCATGGTTAAGGGCTGGTGGTCATTGCGGGTCACTACTATGTAACATTACAAATTTGGTTTTGTGGCACTTGAGCACTCGCCAATTCTTTTCCTCCACCTTACCGGAAAGAAAGACATGGTTCCGAATGGCTTCACGGTCGGAGATGGCCAAGTTCAAAGGAAATCTAGAGCTCCATACCAAACAAGGACACACTGTAAAGATGGGAAGTGGTAGGTCTGTTCTTTTCAAGTTTAACAGAATAAATCATCCTTTTAGTATTTTAATTTTTTTCTTGAATACGCTGTATAATAACAGACGCAATCCATAGTCAGAATTATGCTGTTTTTTTGTTTTTTTTTCCTGAAATTTTTTTTTAAGTAGAACCCTTTTTTCTAACCCTGGGTTTCTCTCAAGAAGTTTTGTTTGTGAAGAAGGCTATTTCGGTACCCTTCAAGGTATTTTCCAATATTAGGTAGGCATAAGGAGTATGGACCAATAAAATGAAAAAACAAAAAAAGCTGTTGCTGCATGAGCCCGCAGTATTCCATATTTTAGCTTCTTGTTAGCATAATTTATGATGTGAGGTAAAATATTTCAGATTGTAAGCTATGGACACCCTTAACGTGATATTCGTGGCTGAGATCCAAATACTCTTGTATATGCGGTGCGCAGAGGTGGCGAGAATTATGGAAGCCAATGAGCTTGCTGTGAAGTATGAGTTAGGCCGGAGTCACACATGCGAGAAACACATCCGTATCTTGCATGTGAAAACCAAGCTGTGGCGCCGGCACTTGGGAGCGGAGCGTGCGGCCGCATAGCAACACATGGTGCAGGCGCCACAGCTTGGTTTTCACATGCGAGACACGGACGTGTTTCTCGCATGTGTGACTCTGGCCTTACGGAAACAATGGGCCGGCCTGCTCAGGTGTGGTCTGTAGTCCAGGCCACACCAGGCTAAGATTAGATTACTCCTGCAGGTTGTTATTAGACTCTTCATATTCAATTCACATCTGTTACTAGTTTTTTACAGACTCAGCTAAGTGTTCTCCTCTTCTCATGCAGCTTTGTTTGGTGTGCGAGCCCACCTCCCCCCTCTGGTCTCTCTAGCATTATGCTATTTTGAATGGGTACATTAGAAAGGGCCAAAGAGGTCTGTCATGAGTGAGAGTAGTCCAAGCAGTGTGTTGGCAGCATCTGTTAAGCCCCCGTCACACATAGCGAGATCGCTAGCGAGATCGCTGCTGAGTCACAAGTTTTGTGATGCAACAGCGACCTCAGTAGCGATCTCGCAATGTGTGACACGTAGCAGCGACCAGGCCCCTGCTGTGAGATCGCTGGTCGTGTCGGAATGGCCTGGACCGTTTTTTGATCGTTGAGGTCCCGCTGGGTAGCACACATCACTGTGTTTGACACCTTACCAACGACCTCGTTGACAGGACGTCCCATTGAATCGTCATGAAATAGCATCGTTGTACAGGTCGCTACAGGTCGCCGCATCGCTGCTGCTGCGTCGTTGGGGAGATCTCACTGTTTGACATCTCACCAGCGACCACATAGCGACGCAGCAACGATCCCTGACAGGTCGTATCGTTGTCGGGATCGCTTAAGCGTCGCTATGTGTGACGGGGCCTTTAGGCTGGCCATACACATTAGATGGCTCCTCAGGCTACGATCCTTCAGCTGATTGTTCGGCCAGCAGCTATCTCATCCGACATGCCCATACACAGCAGAGTTTGCTCGGCTTAGTGCTTCTGTGCTCTGAGAATGTCACCGACTGACACGTTAACCTGTGGGAAGAGAGTATTTCAGAGATGGCAGACAGAACAGTTTACAGATAATGCGGAAAAGACCTTAAGTGCAGAACAGATGTGCTTATGGTATATATTAAAATAAGTGAGGAAAGCGGCACCCTGGACACATGTGCTCACATCCAGTTATATCGCTAGGAGAGATACACAGAACACAAATTTAGTTTAGACCTCCATTGACACATCAGTTTTCCATGTACGAGCTCAATCCACATTTTTTTTTTTTTTAACATGTACCCATTATGAACTATGGGGCTATTCACTTGTCTGTATGTTTTCATGGACAATGTGTCTGTGTAAAACCCTTGGAGACATCTGATTTTCTGCGGTACCCCAGATGAAATAACCAATAAAAATCTATTGACCTGTGAACAATGCTTGCAACTCACAGATTGCATCCATGTGCCAACGATGTGCTGTCTAAAGGCCCCTTCACATTAAGCGACGCTGCAGCGATACCGACAACGATCCGGATCGCTGCAGCGTCGCTGTTTGGTCGCTGGAGAGCTGTCACACAGACAGCTCTCCAGCGACCAACGATCCCGAAGTCCCCGGGTAACCAGGGTAAACATCGGGTTACTAAGCGCAGGGCCGCGCTAAGTAACCCGATGTTTACCCTGTTTACCAGCGTAAAAGTAAAAAAAAAAAAAACCCTACATACTTACCTACCGCTGTCTGTCCCCGGCGCTCTGCTTCTCTGCACTCCTCCTGTACTGGCTGTGAGCACAGCGGCCGGAAAGCAGAGCGGTGACGTCACCGCTCTGCTTTCCAGCCGCTGTTCTCACATCCAGTACAGGAGGAGTGCAGAGCACAGCGCCGGGGACAGACAGCGGTAGGTAAGTATGTAGTGTTTATTTTTTTTACTTTTACGCTGGTAACCAGGGTAAACATCGGGTTACTAAGCGCGGCCCTGCACTTAGTAACCCAATGTTTACCCTGGTTACCAGTGAAGACATCGCTGGATCGGTGTCACACACGCCGATCCAGCGATGTCCGCCGGGGATCCAGCGACGAAATAAAGTTCTGGACTTTGTTCAGCGACCAACGATCTCCCAGCAGGGGCCTGATCGTTGGTCGCTGTCACACATAACGATTTCCTTAACGATATCGTTGCTACGTCAAAAAAAGCAACGATATCGTTAACGATAACGTTATGTGTGAGGGTACCTTAACAGTGCAAAGGATAGAAGAAGCTTTGTAATTTTTTTTTTTTTCATAGCTAGATAAAATGATAAAAACGTACACAGGTACAACTATAACACACCGATGGTAATAATGGACACTGGAACCATACAATGATGATACACTGATCCAAACTCTTATGACCTCAATGCTGTTGAAAGATGAACGTGTGAAGGTACCTTCACACATAACGTTATCGTTAACGATATCGTTGCTTTTTGTGACGTAGCAACGATATAGTTAAGGAAATCGTTCTGTGTGACAGCGACCAACGATCAGGCCCCTTCTGGGAGATCGTTGGTCGCTGAGGAAAGTCCAGAACTTTTTTTCGTCGCTGGATCTCCCGCAGACATCGCTGGATCGGCGTGTGTGACACCGATCCAGCGATGTCTTCACTGGTAACCAGGGTAAACATCGGGTTACTAAGCGCAGGGCCGCGCTTAGTAACCCGATGTTTACCCTGGTTACCAGCGTAAAAGTAAAAAAAACAAACACTACATACTTACCTACCGCTGTCTGTCCCCGGCGCTCTGCTTCTCTGCACTCCTCCTGCACTGGCTGTGAGCGTCGGTCAGCCGGAAAGCAGACGTCACCGCTCTGCTTTCCGGCCGCTGTGCTCACAGCCAGTGCAGGAGGAGTGCAGAGAAGCAGAGCGCCGGGGACAGACAGCGGTAGGTAAGTATGTAGTGTTTGTTTTTTTTACTTTTACGCTGGTAACCAGGGTAAACATCGGGTTACTAAGCGCGGCCCTGCGCTTAGTAACCCGATGTTTACCCTGGTTACCCGGGGACCTCGGGAACGTTGGTCGCTGGAGAGCTGTCTGTGTGACAGCTCTCCAGCGACCAAACAGCGACGCTGCAGCGATCGACATCGTTGTCGGTATCGCTGCAGCGTCGCTGAGTGTGAAGGTACCTTAAGGCCTTATATTGCTGTGAGAGACCCACAGATCTCACATCCAAGTCTGTATTGTTGGGAGAGACTCCCAGATCTCACATCCAGCCTATATTGCTGGGAGAGATCCACAGATCTCGTATCCAGCCCATATTGCTGTGAGAGAACCACAGATCTTGCAGCCAGCCCATCTTACTGGGAGAGACCCACAGATCTCACATCCAGTCTGTATTGCTGGGAGAGACCCCCAGATCTCACATCCAACCTATAATTGCTGGTAGAGACCCCCAGATCTCATATCCAACCTACAGTGTGTCCGTAAAGTCATGGTACACTTTTCACAACATAGGAATAACATTACTCGGTCGGATAAGCAGTTGAAGGAAACTGGCAGTTTGGTGGAGAAACCAAAGACATACTGATAGGGAATTTAGATTGTGAGCCCCATTGGGGACATTGATTATAATGTCTGTAAAGCGCTGCGTAATATGTTAGCGCTATATAAAAATAAAGATTATTATTATTAGGCCATGAGTCAGTGACGATTCTGTAGAGGCTATATGTCTCTGTTTTACGGGTTACAAATTGCGGCTGTTGCACGCTATCAAACTGGCAGATAGACCGAAACGATGTCTGTTTGCTACAGATATGCTTCATGAGATTGACAATTATGCAAGATTTTTTGCAGAAGATTGTGCTTAGCGATGAGGTGATCTTCCATATCTGTGGACATGTTCATCGCCATAACGTCCGAATATGGGCTGTTGAACATCCTCATGCCTACATTGAGTACGAATGTAACACCCCTAAAGTGAATGTGTGGTGTGGCCTGATGCATGATAAGGTGATAGGCCCATTTTTTTTCGTGAAGCGGTCTGTGACTGCAAACACGTATCTTGACATGTTGGAATTGTATTTAGTGCCACAATTTCCAGAAGTTTCTGGATAGAACATTCCTCCGGTGGTGGATAGGCAGGGGTTCTGTTAAGCCATGGCCACCACGATCCCCTGATTTGACGTCCCTAGACTTTACTTTTGGGGTTATGTGAAGCAATGTGTACATTGAATGTATCAACAACATTAACCACTTAAAAACAGAGAATCACAGATGTTATTCACTCTGTTACACCAGACGTCCATACCCGTGTGTGGCAAGAACTTCACGACCGTTTGGATGTGTGTGGGGCAACAAATGGAGCCCACATTGAACTGCACTGAATAGGTATGAAACTGGGAGAGTTTTTCTTTTATTTGGAGCAGATTTCACAGTTGTCGTTTTTTTGTTACTTTCCAGTGACTGATCAAAAGTGCACCATGACTTTATGTACACACTGTATAATAACTGGTAGAGACCCCCAGATCTCACATCCAACCTATAATTACTGGTAGAGACCCCCAGATGTCACATCCAGCCTATAATTGCTGAGCGAGACCCACATATCTCACATTCAGCCTTTACTTGCTGGGATAGACCCACAGATCTCACATCCAGCCTATAATTGCTGATAGAGAACCACAGATATCACGTCCAACCTATAATTGCTAGGAGAGACCCACATATCTCATATCCAGCCTATAATTGCTAGGAGAGACCCACAGAGCTCACATCCAGCCTATAATTGCTGAGAGAGACACCCAGATCTCACTTCCAACCTATAATTGCTGAGAGAGACCCACAGATCTCGCATCCAGCCTATAATTGCTGGGAGAGACCCCCAGATCTCACATCCAATCTATAATTGTTGAGAGAGACCCACAGATCTCACTTCCAACCTATAATTTCTGAGAGACCCCCAGATCTCACTTCTGGCCTATAATTGCTGGTAGAGACCCCCAGATCTCACATCCAGCCTATAATTTCTGAGAGACCCACAGATCTCACATCCAGCCTATAATTTCTTTTAGAGACCCCCAGATCTCACATCCAGCCTATAATTGCTGGTAGAGACACCCAGATCTCACATCCAGCCTATAATTGCTGAGAGAGACCCACAGATCTCACATCAAATCTATAATTGCTGAGAGAGACCCCCAGATCTTCCATCCAGCCTATAATTGCCAGGAGAGACACCCAGATCTCACATCCAGCCTATAATTGCTGAGAGAGACCCACAGATCTCACATCCAGTCTATAATTGCTGAGAGAGACCCACAGATCTCACATCCAGCCTATAACTGCTGAGACAGACCCCCAGATCTCCCATCCAGTCTATAATTGCTGAGAGAGACCCACAGATCTCACATCCAGCCTATAACTGCTGAGACAGACCCCCAGATCTCCCATCCAGTCTATAATTGCTGAGAGAGACCCACAGATCTCACATCCAGCCTATAACTGCTGAGACAGACCCCCAGATCTCCCATCCAGCCTATAATTGCTGGTAGAGACCCCCAGATCTCACATCCAGCCTATAATTGCTAGGTGAGACCCCCAGATCTCCCATCCAGCCTATAATTGCTGGTAGAGACCCCCAGATCTCACATCCAGCCTATAATTGCTGGTAGAGACCCCCAGATCTCACATCCAGCCTATAATTGCTAGGTGAGACCCCCAGATCTCCCATCCAGCCTATAATTGCTGGTAGAGACCCCCAGATCTCACATCCAGCCTATAATTGCTGGTAGAGACCCCCAGATCTCCCATCCAGCCTATAATTGCTGGTAGAGACCCCCAGATCTCACATCCAGACTATAATTACTAGGTGAGACTCTCATATCCAGGTGAATAGAACAATCTAAGAGGAAAATACTTTGCTGCAGACTATGTATTAAAGGGTCAGAAAATGAATAATGAAGATGGCAGTCTTAAACTTAGTGGTTACGTTTGGGTAATATAATTGGAAAAATATTTTTATTCTATGTAACAGATGTTCAAAGCCTTTAAATGAGAACCTTCCAGTAATTTAAAGAAGTTGTTTTAAATTTCTGTTCTGCAACTTGTACCAACTATATAATAATGGGCATTACTACAATATGTATCATTTGTGAAAGCTGTGGTTAGTCACTTCTGTGCATTCACATAAAGGTACCTTCACACATAACGATATTGTTAACGATATCGTTGCTATTTGTGACGTAGCAACGATATCGTTAATGAAATCGTTCTGTGTGACAGTGACCAACGATCAGGACCCTGCTGGGAGATCGTTGGTCGCTGAACAAAGTCCAGAACTTTATTTCGTCGCTGGATCGGCGTGTGTGACACCGATCCAGCGGTGTCTTCACTGGTAACCAGGGTAAACATCGGGTAACTAAGCGCAGGGCCGCGCTTAGTAACCCGATGTTTACCCTGGTTACCATGCTAAAAGTAAAAAAAAACAAACACTAGATACTTACCTACCGCTGTCTGTCCTCCAGCGCTGTGCTCTGCACTCCTCCTGCACTGGCTGTGAGCCGGAAAGCAGAGCGGTGACGTCACCGCTCTGCTTTCCGGCTCACAGCCAGTACAGGAGGAGTGCAGAGAAGCAGAGCGCAGCGCTGGAGGACAGACAGCTGTAGGTAAGTATGTAGTGTTTTTTTTTTTTACTTTTAGCATGGTAACCAGGGTAAACATCGGGTTACTAAGCGCGGCCCTGCGCTTAGTTACCCGATGTTTACCCTGGTTACCGGCATCGTTGGTCGCTGGAGAGCGGTCTGTGTGACCGCTCTCCAGCGACCAAACAGCGACGCTGCAGCGATCCGAATCGTTGTCGGTATCGCTGCAGCGTCGCTTAATGTGAAGGGGCCTTTAGTCTACTTGTGTGCGGAAAGGGTTACATTTAATCACCGGTATTTAGTATAGTCCCATGAATAGTGTGAGATCTGAGCCAGAGATCAAACAGACTTTGTGTCTGGTGTGCCAGATTAATGGGATAATGTTTTCTCCAGCTCCCATAGATAGGACTGCAGAGGACACCATAAAAGCCATTAGAGGAGTAATCAGGGCTGATCTAGTAATTGTATTAACAGCCTACATCTCACCTTCCTGCTTGACCCCTGTGTAAATGACTGCAATTATACTGAGTATTCCACAGACTGTGGTCACATCATGCATAATAACTGGATCAGTCCTGGTCCGGAGATGCTGCTACAGCTGTAAGTATGGGAGGGGTTTAATTGAACCGCTTGTTCACAGGTTTTCTAATGCTTCCAAATGCTAGCTGCTGCCAGAGGTGCAAACCAATGTCATGTGCTATTCCACCATTATCTGTGATCAGAAGAATATTCTCTAGTCTCTTCTGCAACTGAAAAACAGCTGAACGGTTCTCAATCAACTGTGCATGAACGTTGTCAGTCTTCTAGAAAAAAAGGTCTCAGATCGGCTTGTCTGTTTCTTGTGTCATTAAAAAAAAAACACCCAGATTCCCTTATGAGGGTTTTCCTATGCCTAATTGTCATATTTAGAGTAGGGCTTCATCCCAACACTTGCTGCATGCCCAAAGTTAGCTAGGTGTTTGATGTAACCTTACAGTGTAGGGAACTGCGACATCATTACTGGACTTCTTGGGTCGCGCTCACAGTACACATATGGCCATAATGCAAACCCATTCACTTGAATTGCACTGTAATATTGCATCGCCACCTAGGAAACTTTGGTCTGACAACAGGTGTCGTGGCTAAAGTTGCCGTGTAACTCTAAAGGTGCTCTCATTTCCCTGAAACAGCTGAATAAGGGTTTTGGAGCTAAACAATTATCCTAATGCACCAAGAATGGAAAAAAAAAGAATAAAAAGTAAAATCAGGCAAAGAATCTGCACATTTTGCTGTGGTGTAGTGTTAGAGTGATGTCAAGTGGCAATTTTTGTGAGGTTGTTTGCCTTGAGGGTCTGCAAAATACAGTGTGTCCGTAAAGTCATGGTGCACTCTTGACCAGTCACTGGAAAGCAACAAAAAAGGATAGGAATGTGAAATCTGCTCCAAATAAAAGAAAAACTCTTCCAGTTTCATACCTATTCAACTTTCCTCTGTACCGTCCACATTTCGACTGGCATGGATAACCACACAGCTGGCATAAGCTTGTGGTTGCATGATGTCACAGACCTGGCAGTGTGTTAATCAGAGTTCAGTTTATCAGGAGTTAATCTGACTGGGGGCTCAGCAACAGCTTAAATTAGTTTGTGTTTGATTGGTTCTTGTTATCCTCATGAACAGGTCTGATATGATTGGGACAGAGAAAGGGTGCCAAAATGTACTGGTCAAAAGTGCACCATGACTTTACGGACACACTGTAGTTGTCTAAAAGCTTCTATAGCACATTGATGCATAGTTTTGAGAAGAATTACTTTCTCCTTTCTTTCCTCTCTCCTTTCTTTCCCCTCTCTCTCTTCTTCCAGGAGAAGTCCAAGTTCGGAATTCGGCATCTGACACCAAGTATTTGGCGCAAACCCCAAACTTTACAGTTCGGGTTTGCTCATCTCTAGTCATAATGTAAAATTGATTTTTAGCCCTAAATACATGCATTTAAGTAACAAATAAGAAAGTCCCTAAACTAGATTACGGTAAATTGCGCTCTTATTTTTTTTTTTTAATATATATATATACATGAATAAGTAAAAAGTACCTTGAGTGAAGGCAATGACCACCACTGGTATAAAATTAAATTACGGTATTCATATGCCAGGGTAAATTCTCTTTAAGTTGCCTAATGAAAATGACAATGTTTTCCTTCCTTCTGTCTCTCTCAGTTAAGGCGGTTAGCTTCTTGTGCCTCTGTCAGAATTAGTTTGCGCTAATGCTCCTTTTTCTAATAGCCCTGTGATATAAACATTCGCTCCTGATCCATCCTATCCAGCAGACCTTCTTGCTTATTATCTTGGGCCAGCCGCTCAGAAGCGATGCCGCGATTTGTTCTCTTCCTGCTAGGTCACGGTTCACCGGCACACATTACCATGATGTTTACAATGGGACCTTGTAATATTCTCCATGCATATTTATGTGTTTGTGTTACACTTAGTTAGCCGCAGAAACCGTGCGCTCTTCATGAGTGACAAATAAAGAGTAGCACTTCTAAAATCACATTCTAACAAGCAAAATCGGTATCATATGCAAATGGCAGACAGATATTGATCTTCAAAAGTTTTGTGTTTTTTTTCGGATTTTTTATCTGAAGGAAAATTGTAACCTGTTAGGCCTCTTTCAGACAGGCGCATTTTATGTAGGAGTTCAAATCGGACAGGACGCGGATCAATGTTCAGGAGGGCTGTTCAGGTGAAAATAGTTTCACACCAAGTGTTTGGGAAAAAAATAAAAAAAATACAGCATGCACTAGTGTCTCCCGTATTTCAGATGAGATTCACCTATTTGTCTGATCCCATCCATATAGGATTTGTTTTAATGGCTACATTATAATATAGGGAACTGTATTTGGTCTTGTAAATTGTATTAACTGCCGTTTTATAAACACGGACATTGAAAAAAAAACGAACATACGCATCATAAGGCTATGCTCACATGCGTTTTACAATACCCGCAGAATGTTATGGAATTTCAAAACTCTCATGCACACACATTGGGTTTCTTTCCTGACTGGTTTGGAAAACTGCTGCGTTTATGAAAACTGCAGGATGTCATTTATTTCAGCGTTCTTGCAGTATTTTTCACCTATAGAAAGCAATGAGTAAGTGCAGAAATACAAGTATCAGGTTTTGCTGTGTTTTTGCTGCGTCAAGCTGCATCAAGTTACAGGTAAAATCTAGTGTATTAAAACATGAAAACCCCTTTTTTTTTTTTTTTTGTAATGCTTTTCTGCCCATTTATACATGATAGGTAGTGGCAAAGGACATAAAAACCAAAGATAACAATATTAACTTCGCGTATCTGTTAATTATGACTTTTAGAGGTAGATCTGAAGTTATTCATATTTTAGAAAGGAAGTGGTTAAAATATTAAGTTTAAGGGGATCTGTCCAACAGAATTTTTTTTTTTTACTGGCTAATTTATTATGTACCATAATTATTTGCTGTACATCGTGATGATTTTGTTAATGACCGAACCCCCTGTTTTCTGTCACTGTTTTACAATAGAACCCAAACAGGCCTGATAAATCAGATGATTATTGCCCCGAACATTTGTTCTGAATACTGCTAAGTGTAAAATGTGCCCAGCTATCACACAACAAATGATAAAATACTTGTCCTTTTAGAGTATGCAGCAGCTGCAGGCTTATGCTTAGGACTATATTAAAAAGACAGCATATGGTATTGTGCAAAGGTTGTTCATATAGTTCTGCTTTATTCTATATTGTATAACCTCTCTGGTTTATTTGGGTTCTCATTCTCTGTGATGATGCAGATGATGGTTTCTGTCCATCTCAGGTAAAACAGTTTATTCTCCTACAGCGTCAAAGTGCTGATGATTCTGCGAAAAGCTGCTACATGGTCTTTCTTAATCGCAACAGTAATTTAGGGACAAAGACGATCATTTGTCAGCTGCACATCTTGTGTACACTGAGGCATAAAAATAGTAGGAAAACCAATGATCATTTATACCACCCCGCCTAACGATCCATTGTCACATGAAAGTGAAACAGTGGCCGTCAACTTCCTATATTGTCGATCAGCGCTCGTGGCGGGCAGTTTACCATGTAAAAGGACACAAATACATTTCATCCCTCTGGTTTTGGATGCCTCACTGTGTCGTTAAGTGGTTAATAGTGATGAGCCAACATGCTCAGATAATGTGTTCTCCTGGCATGCTCGTGTGCTAAGTGAGTGTCTTCATGTGCTCGAAAGTGATGCTTAAGTCCCCGCAGCTGCATGTCTCGTGGCTGTTTGATAGGCAATCCCTGCATGTGTGGCGGATGTCTGACAGCCACGAGTCATGCAGGCGCCGGGGATCGAACATATTTTCGAGCACGCCGATAACACCTTATCCCGGCACGTTCCCTCATCACTAGTGGTTAACAAAAATTCAGAGAAAAGGGACGATAAATGCTCTGTTTCGAGCTCCTTTTTGGCTTCATTTGTGCTACTGTGCCTACTCAGACTCTCACATATACGGAGTTGATTCATTTTCATGAGTGACTGTATTTTGGCAATGTTGTGATGGCCAACGTTTGTTTCTTTTACTTTATTACACATAATCTACCTGTGCAAGATCTTAAGCGTCGCTTAAGGTACCGTCACACTAGACGATATCGCTAGCGATCCGTGACGTTGCAGCGTCCTCGCTAGCGATATCGTCCAGTGTGACAGGCAGCAGCGATCAGGCCCCTGCTGTGCTGTCGCTGGTCGGGGAAGAAAGTCCAGAACTTTATTTCGTCGCTGGACTCCCCGCAGACATCGCTGAATCGGTGTGTGTGACACCGATTCAGCGATGTCTTCACTGGTAACCAGGGTAAACATCGGGTAACTAAGCGCAGGGCCGCGCTTAGTAACCCGATGTTTACCCTGGTTACCATCGTAAAAAAACAAACAGTACATACTTAAATTCAGCTGTCTGTCCCTTGCCGTCTATTTCCTGCACTGACTGCTGGCCGCAAAGTGAAAGTGAAAGCACAGCACAGCGGTGAGTCACACAGCGGTGACTCACCGCTGTGGCTGTGCTCTGCTTTCACTTTGCGGCCAGCAGTCAGTGCAGCAAACAGACGGCAAGGGACAGACAGCTGAATGTAAGTATGTACTGTTTGTTTTTTACGATGGTAACCAGGGTAAACATCGGGTTACTAAGCGCGGCCCTGCGCTTAGTTACCCGATGTTTACCCTGGTTACCGGGGACCTCGGGATCGTTGGTCGCTGGAGAGCGGTCTGTGTGACAGCTCTCCAGCGACCAAACAGCGACGCTGCAGCGATCCGGATCGTTGTCGGTATCGCTGCAGCGTCTCTAAGTGTGACGGTACCTTTAAAGGTACCTTCACACATAACGATATTGTTAACGATATCGTTGCTATTTGTGACGTAGCAACGATATCGTTAATGAAATCGTTATGTGTGACAGCGACCAACGATCAGGCCCCTGCTGGGAGATCGTTGGTCGCTGAATAAAGTCCAGAACTTTATTTCGTCGCTGGACTCCCTGGAGACATCGCTGGATCGGCGTGTGTGACACCGATCCAGCGATGTCTTCACTGGTAACCAGGGTAAACATCGGGTAACTAAGCGCAGGGCCGCGCTTAGTAACCCGATGTTTACCCTGGTTACCATGCTAAAAGTAAAAAAAAACAAACACTAGATACTTACCTACCGCTGTCTGTCCTCCAGCGCTGCGCTCTGCACTCCTCCTGTACTGGCTGTGAGCCGGAAAGCAGAGCGGTGACGTCACCGCTCTGCTTTCCGGCTCCCAGACAGTACAGGAGGAGAGCAGAGAAGCAGAGCGCAGCGCTGGAGGACAGACAGCGGTAGGTAAGTATCTAGTGTTTGTTTTTTTTTTACTTTTAGGATGGTAACCAGGGTAAACATCGGGTTACTAAGCGCGGCCCTGCGCTTAGTTACCCGATGTTTACCCTGGTTACCGGCATCGTTGGTCGCTGGAGAGCGGTCTGTGTGACAGCTCTCCAGCGACCAAACAGCGACGCTGCAGCGATCCGGATCGTTGTCGGTATCGCTGCAGCGTCGCTAAATGTGAAGGGGCCTTTATGTGAAGGGGCCTTAAGGCTCGTGTTGACTTTCTAGTCTACCACGGAGCTTATCAGCCTCTCTGCAGGCGGCCCAATTTGAATTTTAAAGCCAAAGCTGGCGGAATTGTCTCTTGTTGAGTAAGCGTGCCTGTCTGGCGCTGCAGGAACCTGTATCCCTTATTTCAGGGCTTTTCCTGAGAAATTTAGCTCCCGCTGAGCATTTGTCCTGAATGATGAAATGATCTACATCATGCTCATAGTCAGTAATGTCTCATCCACCTTGTGTGCTTGGGCCCCGAATAGCAGCTTTAATGCTGAAGATTTTAGGCGTTGTGACAGAAGGTTTAACAAGTGTTTCTTTTATGTATTTCTTATTGATCTACCGTACTCCTTTTCTTAGTGTTTGATCAACCTTGGTATAACTAGCAGTTTACATATTTTTGTGTTAATAATTTCCCCATACTGTGCATGAATGACAGTGTGCTGATTTTATTTGTTTAGTAATAAAAATGTTAAAATATCAGATTTTTATAATAAAATATTTCTGGAGACGTGTCGTGGGTCCAGTCATAATAAGAAGGGGGGAATTCGGCCCAATTTTCTTTTCACAAATAATGCCCTAAATTTTTGCCAAATTGGTCAGGGCAAAATCCCTTCATTTTAGAGCCACATATAGTAAATACATAAATAATGCCTTCCAGGTATTTTTTCTCCCAGAAAATGTAAGTCAATGAGTAAAACCTGGGTGATAATCCTATTGAATTCATATTGGTAATACTACTGAAACTTACTCATGTGCAGTAAGGCAGAAATCCATTGAATCGGGGGACTCTCAACTCAGACTCCAACTCCAAGGCATGGTATGGGTTTCAGCTGTGTTTTTCATGGATAAAACTTGTACCTATTGTAGTCTGTGGCGCTAATCACGTGTCCTTGTATTTTTATGGAAATCTGTCTTAATTTTGATCCGATTCATGGATCAATCTTTGCCAATGTAAGTGTATGGGCGGTTAGAAAATTATTATTTTTTAAACACCTGGATGCCATTGGTGTCTATTTTCACAAATTGACAGGAGAGGCTGGGAAACCTTCATCAGTTTTGGATTTTTTTTTCCCCATACAATAAAACCTGATGAAAAACTGACCAAACTGATCAAAATCTTATCCAAAACACTGATGAGAATTGCATTTTTTTTTTTTGCATTCAAGAGAAATCACTGACATCTGAATGAGGCCTTACTAGTTTATCACGAGGGAAGGTCTTCAAGGTGTCTATCTTCTCCAGTATTATGGATAAACTTGGCACTCAGGCAGAAGATAGCATTTTTCAATGGTTTCACGTAATAGCAGTGTAATTGTACAAGTGTAACTTTTCAGTCAACAGGGACCTTCACCAGAGTACGCACTGCATAGGGTAAATGTGGAAGGGAACGCAGTGTCCGGTGTTGTTGCCTCAGAAGTTCCTAGGTGCTGTGTAGTAGCTTTAGCGGTGTGAACATGGTATCCACCTCTGGTTCATGGGTCTGATGAAGGTCCCTGTTGACTGAAACATCACACTTGTACAATTACACGGATACTAAAACAATTTAAATATATTATCTTCTGCCTGAGTGCCAAGTTTATCCATAATATTGTCAGTCTTGGGACCCTACTTGTGCACCTCACCAAGGAGTGCCACAATTGTACTTTCCCACATAATACTGCAGAAGATATACGTAGAAAGTAAAGGGATTGATGGGGATTGTATCGCCAAAAAGATGATAGGCCTTTACTACAGTAATTTACCGGTACTTCTGACTATTTATTTTTTCAGGTCGCCCTATAAATGAGTTACATTTGTCAGAAATCATACACATAAATGTTTATTTTAAATACCTGCTTTATCTTTGAGCGACATAAATGGTTTAGACTAGTATAGAATATATTTTGCTTTCCGGTAGCACTGTGATGTAAGCTGTAATTTAGCAGAATGTTTTATAGCCTTTGTGCGCGTTTTGTCCGTTTGATCGCAGTATTTTTGTTCTGATCAGAATGTGCAAGGTCATATTCTAGCTCTATCTGTGGGCAACACCAGTCGCTGTTTTTTTTAAAGTGTGTTACTAACGATTCTTTTCAATAAGAAGGAAAGTAAATACAAAATAATAGAGCATTGTAAAGCAGGACCTTTAAATTTAGAGTCACAGTTAATATTCCCAGCTGGTGAGCACCTTTATTTCAGCCTTTTAATGTTCTCAGTGCTGTGCTTTTTCCTTCTCTGTTATTTATTTCTATAGCATTTTCTTTTGATGTTGATTGGCAATTTTGTCCTTGAAAATAAAAAAAATAATTTTGTGGCCTTTTATAAAATAAAAGAATGCAAGTACATGAAGCAATCTAATTTGTTTAAATATTTTATACCAAACTATTAGGCACAAGATATTTTACCTCTGGGAAAAGATTAGACAAGGATGGAGTCGTTAATAACCGTTTTCTGTCAGTGAATCAGATTATGGCGCATTAGACCTGTTCTGTTTCTCTGCTTCTTTTCTCATTTGGTTAAATGTGCTTGGACAGGATATCTTTGTGTGCATGAATTAGTTTAGTATTCATTTCTAGCGCCATAAAGCATGTTTTATTTACTTAATATTAAGAGCCGCATTTTCCATTTTGTAGCCCCGAGGGTTCACTAAGTTTACATGACGTCCACCTGATGTCAGTTCTGTACATTATCCATTCTGTGGCTTTTGAAATGTAATTTACCCTCACAAAGTTGGTTAGATCATTGGCTCCTGAGCTATTAATGTTATTACTCTATTCCATAGAATATCTAAACGCGTTAACGTTAAGTTGGCTTTTTTCAACTCTTGAAAAAGTTGAAAGTTGAAATTTCTCTAATCCGATCTGCAGGACTAAAGGTACCTTCACACTGAACAACTTAACAACGATATCGCTAGCGATCCGTGACGTTGCGGCGTCCTGGCTAGCGATATCGTTCAGTTTGACACGCAGCAGCGATCAGGATCTTGCTGTGATATCGTTGGTCGCTGCAGAAAGTCCAGAACTTTATTTTGTCGCTGGACTCCCTGCACACATCGCTGAATCGGCGTGTGTGACGCCGATTCAGCGAAGTCTTCACTGGTAACTAGGGTAAACATCGGGTTACTAAGCGCAGGGCCGCGCTTAGTAACCCGATATTCACCCTGGTTACCAGCGTAAAAGTAAAAAAAAAAAAAAAAACACTACATACTTACCTTCCGCTGTCTGTCCCCCGCTGTGCTTCTCTGCACTGTGATCGCCGGCCAGCCGGAAAGCCGAGCACAGCGGTGACGTCACCGCTCTGCTTTCCGGCCGCTGTGCTTACACAGTGCAGAGAAGCAGAACGCCGGGGGACAGACAGTGGAAGGTAAGTATGTAGTGTTTGTTTTTTTATTACTTTTACGCTGGTAACCATGGTAAACATCGGGTTACTAAGCGCAGCCCTGTGCTTAGTAACCCGATGTTTACCCTGGTTACCAGGGGACCGGAATCGTTGGTCGCTGGAGCGCTGTCTGTGTGACAGCTCTCCAGCGACCAAACAGCGACGCTGCAGCGATTGGGATCGTTGTCTGGATCGCTGCAGCGTCGCTCAGTGTGAAGGTACCTTTAGTTATAGCAGATATGAAGTAGGAGAATTGTGTCCTTTCACAATATATACGGACCACAATGCATGGACAGGCCGCGGGTCTCCCAAGCGTGACAACCTCATAGAAATGCACAAAGCTTTCATGCTTCGGGCAGGAGACCTAAGGCTAGCCCATTTTTCCATGTTCGGACCAATTTGCCCAGACGTCTGAATGAGCCTGTAAGCAAAGGGTGTATTTACACTGGCCAAAAAATGAGAACAAGCAAACTTAAGAATGCTCCTTTCCCAATCATTGGTCTGTCCAGTCCACCAGCCACCCAACAAATGAGAAAACGCTCTTTCATCTGGCGAAATGATTTTTTTGCCTTGCTAAAAAATCATTGGTTTCTGCAGCACACTTTCCGTATAGACCGGAAATGTGCTGCCAAGTACAATTATAATCTGTGCACAAAGAACGCATGATATGATTGCAATAGATTGTTACTACATCACAACTAATGATGGTATATGGCAGAAGTTGACAGAAATTTGTCCTGCTGGATTTGTGCATGATCACATTCACTATTATCAGTTGTGACCAATATTTGTCACTGTGGAGATTAATTTACGCCTCCCCTTCTTTAAATTGTATGGAGCACAAATAGAGCACAAGCAAAAGCCCACAATGGTGAAGTACAGCAAGAACAGAGCTTCTTTCTGAAAGATAGTCTACTTACAAGAGGTTAATTAAAAACTTCTTTAAAACCATAAATCAATATTGGTAACTCTTGCTTTAAATATGTACATCACAGCAAAGTCCAGTTTTAATTTTGGACCACCAGGTAGTGTATCCACTTGATTACTGAATTTTGTAAGCAAAGTTCCTTTTTTGCGCATTGCTGTAGGCTAGAGGCAGACAGAGACTGCAGGCGGAGTTTCCTTCCATCCACTGCATGTCCTGGAGCCCGGAGGACCGGATTAACATAAAGGATTAAGAGGATTTCTGATTAACAAGAATGCAGATATAAGGTATACAGGTATGACTATTTGAAAGAGTGTATCAGAGACTTTACAAAAAAACATGTATCTAAGAACGAACAGGCAGGTAATTGCAACTTACCTGCCAGTTGTTCATAGTGCTGTTCTTCCTTGGCACAGAGCAGTTACAGACCGCTCCTGCCGGTGATTCAGTTGCCTCTTCTGACGTGACGGGGCAGGCGTTCCGAGGTTATTCTGATTGTCATCCCGATCCAGCTGGACACAACTGACTGCTTGTGATTGGATACATTTTTTTTTTTGTAAAGTCATGGATATCCCCTTTTAAGTTTTCTAGTACTTGTATGCCCATATTAATAGCTTATGTACGTCTAAAGGGGTGACAGATTTCCTTCATGTAACTTTTCTTTGTCTGTCTTTTTTTATTGCATTTTTACTGTTCGGTTTATTTTAACCTGATATTTGCAGTCTTTTGAGTGAAACTTATTTGAAACTTTTCAATTTTTTGTACAGCTTTCTTGCATAAATATTTTGTGATGTTTTTTGCTAGTACCAATCAGCGCCATCAGCTTTTTGAAAAATGGTGGACCCTGGTGCAGATGGACAGTGTTTGATTGCGGTGTACAAATCATCATTTACATCACAATTGGGGTGTAAATTACAACTGAAATGCACTCTGTCTCTGACTGAAAAGGCGGACATCTTCAATGGACCCTTCATCGAGAATGGGATTGGACATCACTAGTCTTGATGAGTTGGGACCTATGTCTTGCAGATGGGAGTGGCCACATACTTAGCGCTACCCTTAATTATTAACATCCTTACTATGCTTGGATTGTTTATTTCAATGAGTAAGGAATAGGAACCTGCTCTGGTGTCTTGACGTCAAGCGTATCCAAATCGTTTTATCCCTCTGGACATTTGTTGTCGCAGGAAGAGCTATGAATTCCCCATACCATAGCTGTTGAGTTGGTAAGCAAAGATGCCAACTCATCTATTTTTCCATACTCCCAACTCCTTCTTAAATGGCCAATAGTTATTTACTGTAATAAAATGGTAACATCTTTCCATCATGTAGAAGTGATAATTTTCAATTTCTTCATAGAACACCATGATGATCCATTTTTTTTATTATAAAAAGTGGTCTTAAATTTAAGAACATAAAATATATTAAAATGTATAAACTTTTCTAAACTCCTATCAAAATTCATACATTTTAACATATTAACAGATAATAGATTTTGTTTAAAAGATAGTTGGCACATTTCTATTACCGTAACTTCATCTCTGCTCAAAGCTAGCTGACTCCACAGCCCTGCCCAATACACCACAGTTAACCCTCTCGTATCAACTTTTTAACTTTTTTTTTTTCTCATGTCGAACCATGTTATTATATCATTTTAGATGTCTTCAAAGATAGTCGGACATACTTAAGCAGTTACTGATTTTTTTTTTTTAGTCACGGAAATTGTTGAACAGTGTCTATGAAAATAGACATGGAAATCTAGCAGGCCATCCCTTTGATGCCTGACAAGATATTCTTAGTTATTGCTCAGGATAAGCCTTTGCACTTAACATGATTGATACTTGCTATAAGGATATTTTAGACTGGATTTATTACCATCTTCCTATGACAACTCTAAAAAAATTAAACGTACAATTTTGTGTATAAAAGGGAAAATATTCTAATTATATGATGATAATCCTATAAAATTGTTGACCACAAAATAAAGGACTAACAATGTGGTCACTTTTTAATTAACTTTATTTTGATAAATCACTATCTATCCAAAAATTCTTCAAAAGGTTTCCCTTCAGCCCGTGCTCACAAAGCGGTTGCCGTTCCCCTGTCTGGCATAACCGTTTGGAAAGCTGCCCAATTCATAAATACTTGTTTGAATTGTAGAGTTTGACTTTGTGCCAGGATTCATAGAATGATTGGTACTGCACAAGCTGCAAGCTTCACACATCCTCCGTGTATTGCTTCACGTCTTGGGTTTCCATTAATTATGCCGTGGATTTTTGTATTCTTGAAGCACTCATTCAATATGACCTAGAAGCTTGTTTTGACACTTTTGTAAAGTCTGCCGTAGGGGGAAATATCTGAATAGAAATTAGACTGTTCAGTCCACGTGCCATGAATAACAGAAATTCATGACTAATTGATCAGTCTTAAATTGTTCTGGTCAGTAGGTTACTTTCTATTTGTAGACCTAAAGGAAAATTGGTTTTGTACAGGACATTCGGTTTTATTCGAGACCTTTTTTTCCAGCAAAATTCAGTATATTGCTCACTGTAATGTAAGCATTTGCTACCATTTTAGATATGTACAAAAAAATAATAATGAAAACATTGGCCTTTGATGATTTGTAGCTTGTGATCTTTACCTTCCTGTCTTGTGGTTCTTGTCAAGTTCCCAATACAGTTATGCTTGATCCCCAAAATATTGTTTACCCCTCTATTAGCCACTCTTTTATAATGGGGTTTCATTTGAAACCAATTACAGTTGTGGCCAAGAGTTTTGAGAGGGTCTTAAATTTTGGTTTAAACTAAGTTGGTTTGCTTCAATTTTTATTTTAAGCAGATGTTTCTTTGGTCACAATTTTTAAGCATTTCATAAGTTATTAAACTTTTATTGACCACCACTTCATCATTTTGCAGTCCTTCTCCCCCCTCCCACTTCCCCATTTTCAGTCCCCCTCACCTATTTAACCCCTTAACTCCAAAGCCATAACTTTTTTATTTTTCCGTCAATATAACCAAGTAAGGGCTTGTTTTTTGTGGGACGAGTTGTACTTTTGAACCACACTATTGGTTTTAACATATCATGTACTGGAAAACGGGAAAAAAAATTTCCATGTGCGGCGAAATTGCAAAAAAAGTACAATCCCACACTTGGTTTTTTTTTTTTGCTTTTCTTACGTTCACTAAATTACGTGTTCATGGACACCAAACATATCTAGGTTCTTTATCTACCAAACAAAATGTTATTTTGACTTTTTTACTCGTTACGCCGTTTAGCGATCGGGTTAATTCTTTTTTTTATATTGATAGACTTGGCAATTCTGAACAAAGAGATATCAGATACGTGTGTATTTGATTTTTTTTTTTTTTAATGGGGTGAAAGGGGGATGATATGAACATATATACATATACTAGCTATTGAACCCGTTCTACGCCCGGGTGGCGAGCATTTATATTGGTATATGGTCTCTATCCTGGTATGTGCTGCTCCATCCTGCGTCCCCATCCTGGTATGTGCTACTCCATCCTGCGTTCCCATCCTGTCATGTGCTGCTCCATCCTGCGTCCGCATCCTGTCATGTGCTGCTCCATCCTGCATCCCCATCCTGTCATGAGCTGCTCCATCCTGCGCCCCCATCCTGTCATGTGCTGCTCCATCCTGCGTCCCCATCCTGTCATGTGCTGCTCCATCCTGCGTCCCCATCCTGTCATGTGCTGCACCCATCCTGCGCCCCCATTCTGTCATGTGCTGCTCCCATCCTTCGCCCCCATCCTGTCATGTGCTGCTCCCATCCTGTGCCCCCATTCTGACATGTGCTGCTCCCATCCTGCGCCCCCATCCTGTCATGTGCTGCTCCCATCCTGCGCCCTCATTCTGACATGTGCTGCTCCCATCCTGTGCCCCCATTCTGACATGTGCTGCACCCATCCTGCGCCTCCATTCTGACATGTGCTACACCCATCCTGCGCCTCCATTCTGTCATTTGCTGCTCCCATACTGTGCCCCCATCCTGTCATGTGCTGCTCCCATCCTGCGCCCCCGTTCTGTCATGTGCTGCTCCCATCCTGCACCCCCGTTCTGTCATGTGCTGCTGCCATCCTGTGCCCCCGTTCTGTCATGTGCTGCTGCCATCCTGCACCCCTGTTCTGTCATGTGCTGTTCCCATCCTGCGCCACCATTCTGTAATTTGCTGCTCTCATCCATATGCCCCATACGCTGCTCCATAAAGGTTTATGGCCCCCATAAGATGCTCCATAGTATATGCCCCGTACACTGCTCTATAAAGGTTTATGGCCCCCATAAGATGCTCCATAGTATATGCCCCCGTACACTGCTCCATTATGGTTGATGGCCCCATAAGATGCTCCATAGTATATGCCCCCGTACACTGCTCCATTATGGTTGATGACCCCCATAAGATGCTCCATATTCTATGCCCCCGTAAACTGCTCCATTATGGTTGATGGCCCCCATAAGATGTTCCATAGTATATGCCCCTGTACACTGCTCCATTATGGTTGATGGCCCCCATAAGATGCTCCATATTATATGTCCCCGTTCACTGCTCCATTATGGTTTATGGCCACCATAAGATGCTCCATAGTATATGCCCCCGTATACTGCTCCATTATGGTTGATGGCCCCATAAGATGCTCCATAGTATATGCCCCCGTACACTGCTCCATTATGGTTTATGGCCCCCATAAGATGCTCCATAGTATATGCCCCCGTACACTGCTCCATTATGGTTGATGGCCCCATAAGATGCTCCATAGTATATGCCCCCGTACACTGCTCCATTATGGTTGATGACCCCCATAAGATGCTCCATATTCTATGCCCCCGTACACTGCTCCATTATGGTTGATGGCCCCCATAAGATGTTCCATAGTATATGCCCCTGTACACTGCTCCATTATGGTTGATGGCCCCCATAAGATGCTCCATATTATATGCCCCCGTTCACTGCTCCATTTTGGTTTATGGCCACCATAAGATGCTCCATAGTATATGCCCCCGTATACTGCTCCATTATGGTTGATGGCCCCATAAGATGCTCCATAGTATATGCCCCCGTACACTGCTCCATTATGGTTTATGGCCCCCATAAGATGCTCCATAGTATATGCCCCCGTACACTGCTCCATTATGGTTGATGGCCCCCATAAGATGCTCCATTGTATATGCCCCCGTACACTGCTCCATTATGGTTGCTGGCCCCCATAAGATGCTCCATTGTATATGCCCCCGTACACTGCTCCATTATGGTTGATGGCCCCCATAAGATGCTTCATAATATATGCCCCGTATGCTGCTGCGATATATAAAAAAAAAATACCATACTCATCTATCGTCGCTGGGCGCCGAGTGCTGGGGGGCCTAAGCAGGCGGGGACACCGGTGCACTGTGGGGGTCAGGTGCAGGAGTCACCGCTAGCTCAGGCCACCCAGCACTTGCTGTATTCACCTGGCCGTGATCCAGCGCTGCACGCCGCTCCGTGTTCCGGCTCCTCTGGCTGTGACTGTTCAGTCAGAGGGCGGCGTGCATTAAGTGCGTCATTGCGCCCTCTGAACTGTGAACGTCACAGGCAGAGGACCCGGAACACGGAGCCGCACGCAGCGCTGGAGCGGGGGACAGGTGAATATAATACCCTCCTGGCGTATCCACGGTCCCTGCCTCTCCGTTGGAGATCGCGGTGTGCGTTCAGTGTTTACGCTTACCGCGATCTCCTGGGAGCGTCACTCTGTGGGGTCCAGACTGCGCTTGCACAGTCTATAAAGGCTTCGGACAGAGTGACGCTCCCAGCATTATATTATAGATATAGATATATACCCCGTATTTTTTTTTTATATTGTTAAAAACACTTTTTTACTTTTGGCATGCTTCAATAGTCTCCATGGGAGACCAGAAGCTGCCATTGCCCGATCATCTCTGCTATATACAGGTGATGATCTGTGTAGTAGAATTACTCACTTGCTATGAGCTTCACAGTTAGGTTGTCACGATCTAGGGACCTGGGGCTCCAGAGTCCAATTGTGTATATAACATTGTTTTGCACACAAATCCGCATGTTTATACCATTTTCCATTGCACAGTTCTAAAGCTGTCCATTTCATTGACCAACTGTTTTAATTGCTGCAGAGATGGGGAATTTCATAGGCAAGAGAGATGCTCATTTCTTGCTTTACTCTTCTGCCCATTTTTTTTCTGTTTTGGATTATTTTGCTTTGGCTCAGCAGAGCTAGACAACACATTCTGGCTTCTGCCTCTGGCTTCAGGAATGTAGCATTGAGCAAACCAGCGGAACCACTGTAGGGACAGAGGAGCTACATGCCATCTGTCTGCTGCAGTACTGTTAGGTATACAAGTCTGGATTGGAAACTGATTCTATTCAGACATAAATGTGGTGCAAAGTAAGTGGTGAGGACTCAGCCTGCACCAGGTGCTTACTGAAACAGCAGCTACTGCCATTATTCTACTGAACAGCCGGCTGATATTATAGAATTCAGTGAAAAATAGACTTGCATAAAATATTAATGTGTACCTCCCAATATTGACTTCATTATTGGGTCTTAGGTTCTGTAGTTAACTCGTTTATGGGAAGGCTATGTAAGGCCTTAAAAACAGTTTTTTTTAAAGGAAAATCTTTGAGCAGGTTTTTTTTCTATGTAATCTTAAAACAGCATGAGGTAGGGGTTAAACACAGATTTCAACAATGCCCTGCTTATCAAGCGCTATGGTTTTGTTTGCTTAGTTTTTGCACTAGAAGATATCATTGCTGGGACAACCAGCATGTGCCTGGTAGTCTGACTCCGCCCCCTTCTGTGATAAGCAGCTCACTGTCTGTGAGCATTGTACATACAGAGCCTGGTGTAGGCGGGGTTAGCTTCCTCAGCTCTATTCATACAGAGCCTGGTGTAGGCGGGGTTATCTTCCTCAGCTCTACTCATACAGAACCTGGTGTAGGCGGGGTTAGCTTTCTCAGCTCTGCTGTATTGCTAAATTTAAATACTCCGTGTCAGAACGGCTGCGTCCAGTAAACTAAATAATACATCATTGGAGTTGGCTTCTATTTGCCTACATCAGGCTGCTCTCAAATGATTTAGCAAAAGTCTGCTGACAGATTCCCTTTAAGCAACACAAGTTCAAAAATGTCTAGCATGTGCCCATAACTATATGAAATTTTTTTTTAATTTTCTACCAAAGACAACTACATGTAAATAATGAATGTAGCTGAATCATATCTATGTGCCCTCTAAGGCTACTTTCACACTAGCGTCGTACGACGCACGCTGTGAAAGCGCAGCACAACGGAGGCAGCGGATGCAGTTTTACAACGCATCCGCTGCCCCATTGTGAGCTCCGGGGAGGAGGGGGCGGAGTTCCAGCCGCGCATGCGCTGTCGGAAATGGCGGACACAACGCACCAAAAAACGTTACATGCAACATTTTTTGGTGCCGACGGTCCACTACAATACGATGCAACCGTCGCACGACGGTTGCGACATGTGGCAATGCGTCGCTAATACAAGCCTATGGAGAAAAAACGCATCCCGCAGACAACTTTGCAGGATGCGTTTTTGCTGCAAAACGACGCATTGCGACGGAGGCCAAACGACGCTAGTGTGAAAGTAGCCTAAAGGGAACTTGTGTAGAGATTCATTCTGCTTGAACCACAGGCAGCACTGGCTGTATTTTTGCAGTCATGTATATTTATGCTGGAATGTGTTTCAGAGAAAACCTACTTTGAAAAGCCGGCCAACAACTATGGATGTTGGATGACTGGTCCTAGGCAGGTCCCCAATGACTTCTATCCATCCCACTCCCCTAGACTAATAGGTCTCTCCCCAGGGAGGAGATCTGTACAGGATGTATATTAAGTTAGACGCGGATGAAGACCTGTCCTCTTTTATGTTATCCTCATTATATTTAAAACAATATTCTTAAGATAGTTTTGAACTTCAATAGGTCGGATTGTCTTAGAACATTTATGTTGCACTCATTGGAGTACTTGTCGCCTATTTGTTATAGCTGAGGAAATGTTCCAGTTTTCCAGATTGATACGAATAATGAGCCTCTTCTAATTAGGGGCTCTGCTGGATCTCTTTTGGCTGCCTGGTAACATATTCTGACATTTGATGTCCATTTGCCTGTGTACAGTATATCTTTGATGCTTGTTGACACCATTAGTTCATGTTTCATTTCATAAGGTCGGTGGGGGTATAAGCTGCAACCCAGAAGGACTCTAAGGAGGTCACACATTCTAATCACAGCAGCATTTCGCCTCTCAACAACCATATATCTCCTTTTAATTTAAACTCTGAGAAATGTACTGCGATTTTTGCTTCTCAGCCTCCGGGATCAATGGAATTTATTATCACAGGACATCTAATCTGTAAAGCTAATGCTGGTCTTCCTAGATATTGATTACACATGAAGGATACACAAACAGTTAATCATTCTTGGAGGTGATAGAAAAAAAACATTGTATCAAAGCAAATGGGCAGGTAATTGTCCATGGAGCATTTGTTACTGTCCTGGCCAACAACTCACAGCCAAGAACTGAGCAAGACTACTATTTTATTATTTCTGCATGTCAGAAAAATGGATTGGCTTCCTACATAGAGACTATTTCATTTTACAGTCTTAATTTTACTGGAACAAATGCCTACACGGTAAATATTTCGGTTTGTAAAGATTTTATAAGGGAGACATTTGGATGCGAAAAAAAGTCAGTATGGTTTTGGATTTATTTTTTAACTATCGTAGCATGTTTGAGATATTCATTGGGTCACTTTTCTATCAAAGGTTGCTGCTGTTGGGTGAAGAGAAAGAAGACTATTTCATAGCATATAGTTACCTGCCTCCCAACAATTATACATGTTGTCTACAGTTAGTGGGTAGTGATTTCAATGAGCCGGTCCATCTGCCACGTCGGCATACTGTGGTGACTAGACGGGAACGGTCTCTTCTTTGGCACAGCATCATTATTGCGGTTTGACGCAAATGTGATGTTGCGCTAGAATGGCTAATCAAATGAAGAGCGGCAGATGCTGTCAGATAAGAGGCCATTCTCACTGCTACTGTCAAGTTGAGTGTAAAGTCCCACATACATATTAGACTAATGTCTGCTGAACACTCTTTCGACTGGTTTGGCCGACAGTTTAATATTTATGATGGCCCTCAACTTTTCATGACAGATTGTTATGGAAGGGAAGAATTCTGCAAGTCTTGCAACATTTCTCTCATAAGAACACTTGGCAGAGCCTGCGCCTCTCTGTTAGGCCGGGGTCACACTTGCGAATTCAATGTGAGAAACTCTCACGAGTCTCTCGCATCAAGTCCCGACACTGCCGCTGGCACTCGGGACCGGGGTGTACAGCTGCATGTATTTCTATGCAGCCGCACGCTCTGTTCCCAAGTTCCGGCAGCAGTGCCGGGACTTGATGCGAGAGACTCGTGTGAGTTTCTCGCATTGAACTCGCAATTGTGACTCCGGCCTTGGGAGAGATGGGCCACCTGCCAAATAATCATCTGAACCTCGTTTGACCAGCAACTATCTTAAATGTGTGGAGGCTTAATGTTTAATGATTGTAGATATTCCTTTATCTGAGTGAGGTTTTAATAGGTTTAAAACTAGGATAAATATGTCAAACACAGGCATGGGGTGGCGCACTTAAAGAACATATCAACAGCAATATAGCTGGTATGTTTGGGAGGATTTTTTGTGGGTCCTTGAGCCTCTGTAGATTAGGCTACGTCTGGTATTAGCATTTCTTATGTAAACATATGAGCAGGGTGTTTCTGGATTCTATAATTCAGAAGATATGGCCTAAACATATTTTTGTTTTCCTGCCATCTCCACAAAAATAGCCACATTTTAATTGACATAGCTGCTCAAGCCTTTTGTTTTTGATATGCTTTGTCAACGCCCTTCCATTAATGGAACCCAACAAACTGGTGAAACTTAATGGAAGAAAGCCAACACAAATGTGTGTAATGAGAGCAGTGAATTCATGAAGTGCCCATAGAGGATATGACTGGTGCGTTGTGTTAACTGCTTAATGTAAAGAAAACTACAGTAGCCATTGGTCCTCTCCAGCATTCAAAGGTTTAATGGTTGGAGATATCTGGTAAGCTTGGAGATGTCACTGCATCCAATTTCATGCTGACAAGTGTGTTTTCCCAAGAGGTCAAGGAATTGATGCTCTCATTTTCACAGACTGGTTAGATTGAACCAGGCACTGCAATCTACACTTCAAGCTTTTGCTGAAAGACACCAGAGAAACAGATTGTCATTCTGCAAAGTTCTCGTTGAACTCACATCTTTGGAAATAGCTTCATGTCAGAAGCTTTTCGGACATCTCTCAAGATATCCCTGCTACTGACAGCTGGATAATAAGTTTTATCATTAAGATGTGCTTCAAGGAAAACGTGCTTTCTGCTATTGTTTTGCTTTACCATTGTTGAAGTAGGGATTTCTACTTCCCAAAGGAATAGCAAGCCATTGACTTGCTTGTTTGTCTTTTATTATCGTAAATTAAAATTATTCATTACTTGCTTCTTTTTAAAGCATAACACCAAATTATTTTTTCTTATTCAAGCCTATGGTAGTTGAGTTGCATGTTAATTTTAAATATTCATTTTTTTTTATCATATCTTTTGAAATGCAAAACTGTCAGTTTTATGCCATTCTAACCTGAGCTGTAACTGATACCTGTCCTCATAACGCAGAGATTGAACCTATTCATTACAATGAGCTGGAGATTGAGTGACTTGAGATGCTTAACTGCAGAATCTGTGACAGTGACCAGAAAACAGATTTCGCTGCCCTCTAAAATGGGTAGCTCATGTAATCAACTGTTCTAGTCCCAGAAGGAGCTGCTTCAATAAAGAAAATACCATGAAGAGTAAAGGGGCATTTACACTTCAAGGTAATTGTGAACGAGTGATGTTAAAAACGCCCGCTTCATGATTCTCTTGCCATGTAAACAGGCTGCCGATCACCCGAAGAATGAGAAAAATGCTCGTTTACCAGAATGAATCTTTGAGCAGCATAAAAGATCATTGTTCTCATCGGTGCATCTGCCTGTGTAATTGGCTGAGAATAATGGCAGCCTATGTGCATCCAGCCATCTAGTATAGATCACTTGGTGCGCATCATTTACTTTGGTCTGCCTGTGTTAAGTCATTTACGCGACCACCGATCTGTAAACATTTACCAATCAGTGGTCGTATTGTGACACCGGTCGGTCCACATAAAGACCTCATAGCTGGCCATACATATGAGTCGTCACTCACTGCTCAACTGAAGTGTTCTTTATCACTACAAAGAGATTTATTACTGTAAATCTGGAAAAACTTAAAGGGATCGTACACGATTATGTTATTGAAGACTTATCCAATCCATAAACGGCCTACAACCTACAAACCCACCAGCTTTTTTGAATACCGACTTCAAACTCATGTAAATGGTGAACGGAGTCCAACCTTATTGCTCCGTCTACTGTTTAGTGGCCATTTCTGGTACCAAAGCTCAGCGCCAATTTACAGGGAAGCTGTCAAATCGCCTTTTGTTTAAATCCGGGCTTCTTTCTCAGGGTCAATTTAACTCATTTAGCTCATCTGCAGAACAAAGGAATGGACACTATACAGGACGAGAGCTGCGCTGGTCTGGGTCCATTCACTGTGCATGTCCATCCTCTGCTAGGCTTGTAGTCAGCTGATCGTGGGGGTGCCATGTGTTGGGACCCTCACATGGCGATATTGATGACCTAATATTAGCAGCTCTTCTATAAGTCAGATTTTTATTACGCATTGGATGGTAATAGGATTGTGGTGTACATCATTTGCGTTATTATGCTGGTGTGAATGCGTATTTATTATGTGGAATGCATATTCCAGTTGGGTATTGACTGGATGTGTGCTTGACACGTTTCTTATAACCTAAAGATGTGATTCACTTAGCACGATTTTGGCTGGCTCAGTCTTCACACCAAACATAAGCTGATTAAAACTGGAATTAACATACAAGTGACGACGTCTGCCATTTTTGTTTCCTGCTTAATTAAACCTACTTTTTGGCAAGTCATTAATGAAGTGCATTATAAATGCAGTTGTGCAGTTTAGCATCAGCGTGTTAGGGTGAAATAACTACAGCCCAAGCTTGTAAAATATTGGCTGCAGAGGGCAGATAAGAACGAGCCTTTAAGTCTTACATCAATGTGTATAAAGGCCTAATGAATATTTAATTTCCAATTGAGATAATCATAAGCCCAATAATCGCCTGATGTAGTGCTGTAAATAGACCAAAATGTATTGCGTGTTTGATGGCTTAATTTTTTTTTTTTTTTTTTTTAAGCGACTTACATGGCTGAACTCATAATGCTCAAGTCTAACATTCCCCATTAAGAGGTTACTCAGTTCATAGTATTACCATTTTCATTTGCTTTATGTTTATTGCAGATATCTAAAAGGAGTGTAGGAAATTTGATCAACATTAAAATAACCAATACTCAGCTTTCTAACCAACCCCAACTCTTGTGGTGCCTTTGATTTTGTCTTTGTCCGTCTCTATTTACGGTACTTCAAGGCAGCTGATCACTGTCATCACCAGATATGACTGTTGTAGCCAGTGATCAATGGTGACCATTGTGGCCAATTACCACATCTTAAGGGGAACCTGTCACCTCGAGAAACACTATTTACCTGTAGATACTATATGGTGGTAATCTGCAGGTAAATGGTGTATGTAGCTGGCTGACTATAGCAGTGGCTACAGGTAGGAAATTATCTTTATTCTCCCTGTAGCTGGTCGATTCTAGTCATTTGGGGGTGGAAGGACCTGTTACAATCACCATAAGAATTGCTGCAGACTCTCTATCAAGTTGATTGAATGACAGTCTGTCTTGTGGCATATGTGTGTGCATAGCATGTTGGGGGAGCAATTACAGCCTCGCTCATTGGGTAGCATTTCTTGAGGTTCTGAGTTTGCTCTAAAGAGGGGAGTATTGGTTATTTTATTGTTTTATCATGTTTTTGGTCTTTTGGAGCAAGACCTTATCTTCACTACACAACTCTTTAAATGAAAGTGACGTATCAATATGTAGAATTCCAGCTCATCAATGCTTAATACATTTTGTCAACGAGATAGTCTGGCTCCACTCCCTGCCTCATTGGGAGCTGAATTGGGTCGGTGATGTTACATCTACAATTATCTGCCAGTTCACTCACTTGAACGACATGTATTCCACACCAGTCCTATTCATTAGAATTGGACATTCGCACAATACCCGCCATTTGTGAACACAAACCAGCAGATACTTGTAGCTTTACCATCATTGACCTCCCTCACTCCCTGATGCAGAAGTGAGCAGAGTCAAATTACACCTTTAAGGTTTTTTTTGGCTCGTAATATAAATTTTATTTGTTACTTTATTTTGAGAATACAGGATTGTAGAGCCTTAACTTCAATGTTAAAGGGACTCTGTCAGCAGGTTTTTGCTATGCAATCTAATATCAACATAATACCAAGAGAGCATAATTTCAGCAATGTGTCACTTACAGGCCTGCTTGGTGAAGTTTTGAGAGTATTCCTGTATTGTCTGACACAGATGTAGCAGAGTAAAGTGAATGAGCTGTGACTGGCAGTGTACACAGGAGTACATTGTCAGCAAGCTGCCATTCAGTGGTGAAGGCATTCTGTAATGCTGTAGATAAGCCCCCGATGTAACCTGAAAGGGAGGAAAAGCAGGTTATATTATACTCACCCAGGGAAGGTCCTGGTTCGTTTCGGGTCCGATGTGCGTCGCAGTTCGGGTCCAGCACCTCCCATCTTCATACGATGAAGTCCTTTTCTTGTCTTCCTCCCGCGGCTCCAGCGCAGGCGTACTTTGTCTGCCCGGATGAGGGCAGAGCAAAGTACTGCAGTGCGCAGGCGCTGGGCCTCTTACCTTTCCCAGTGCCTGCGCACTGCAGTACTTTGCTCTGCCCTCAACAGGGCTGACAAAGTACGCCTGCGATGGAGCAGCGGCAGGAAGACAAGAAGAGGACGTCATCGTATGAAGATGGGAGGCGCTGGACCCGAACCGCAACGCCCATCGGACCGGACCGCCCCTGGGTGAGTGTACTATAACCTGTTTTTCTTACCTTTCAGGTTACATCGGGGCTTATCTACATTATTACAGAATGCTAATGCCAATTACACACACAATGCACAGGGTGATCACTCACTAAACCCTGTGCCCATCCAGAGATATATATTAATCAGTCCCGTGCACAGGGCACATATAAACCTATAAAGAATTGCGCACACTAGAACTCCACAGGCAAAAATTACATAGATTTTATTGGTAATAGCCTTTGAAAATTATAAACAATAATGATGGAAATGGTACCAAATGAAAACACAACACAACCGACCAAAGGTAATTCTATCACAGAGCCATATATTCCAATGCCATATTATTCATTAACCCCTACACATTCTGAATGATGATCGTAAGCTGCCATTAAATCTATCTCTCCATTCTTATACTTGGTTCTATAGTTTTGCAAATGTAAACTGTTTCACAGTGGCTCGTTTTTAAGACGTTTGATGTACATAGCAAGTAATGATTTTGCCTGTTCTAGTTAAGTATTCTCCCAATACTGTGACCGTTTTCAATTCTAATACCTCTGGTCACGGCCGCTGACTTCAGTTGTGTAATAATTTAATTATGTTAGATTGGGAAAGTTATTCTTGCATGAGTGATGATGCCACTGGGGAAACAAAGAGATTGATGGCAGCCTCGGGAGTCTATCTTGTTCGACTGGTGTTTTCCAGCTGAGTGGAAATCCGTTGCATCAACTAATTGAGCTTTAGTGACAAAAATAGAGTTATGAAGTCAGTTGAGTAGTAAAGACTTTCTCTATGACATTCTTGCATCATGAGACATTTGCTGATTAAAAATTGCACAACCTGAAACCTTCAACATTAGACCAGACCCTGCTACTCTTACTATTTAGGATTTCAAGTGGTAGCAGAAGAATAATGGTTCCATTCATGATGTCCTCCTAGAACGAGAAATGGGTCTCTACTTTCACTGTATGTTGGTTCCTGTTCATATATCGCTCATTAGGTTTCAAGAGGGATGTGTTTTTAATGAAGTGAGACAGAATACAGTGGTTAAAAAAATGAAAATCCAATATAAAACAACAATTTTAGATCAAGATTGTCTTTTGAAAGATGGTTTGTTGGCGAAATGTTACCATATCACCTAAAACATTGTTTCTTGTGTAACATACAGTGCCTTGCAAAAGTATTCCTTTTCCCACATATCATGCTTCAAACATAAAGAAACCAAATCTAAATTTTTAGTGAAGAATCAACAACAAGTGGAACACAATTGTTAAGTTGAATGAAATTTATTGGTTATTTTAAATTTTTGTGGAAATTCAAAAACTGAAAAGTGAGGAGTGCAATATTATTCGGCCCCTTTAACTTAACACTTTGTTGCGCAACCTTTTGCTGCGATTACAGATGCAAATTGCTTGGGGTATGTCTCGATCCGTTTTGTACATCGAGAGTCTGAAATTCTTGCCCATTCTTCCTTGGCAAAAAGCTCGAGCTCAGTGAGGTTTGATGGAGATCGTTTGTGAACAGCAGTTCTCAGCTCTTTCCACAGATTCTTGATTGGATTGAGGTCTGGATTTTGACTTGGCCATTCTATCACCTGGATATGTTTATTTGTGAATCATTCCATTGTAGATTTTGCTTTATGTTTGGGATCATTGTCTTGCTGGGAGACAAATCTCCGTCCCAGTCTCAGGTATTTTGCAGACTCCCACAGGTTTTCTTTAAGAATGGTCCTGTATTTGGCTCCATGCATCTTCACATCAATTTTATCCATCTTTCCTGTCCCTGCTGAAGAAAAGCAGGCCCAAACCATGATGCTACCACCACCATGTTTGACAGTGGGAATGGTGTGTTCAGGGTGATGAGCTGTGTTGCCTTTACGCCAAACATATCGTTTGGCATTGTTGCCAAAAAGTTTGATTTTGGTTTCATCTGACCAGAGCACCTTTTTCCACATGTTTGGTGTGTCTCCCATGTGGCTTGTTGCAAACTTTGAACAACGCTTTTTTATGGATATCTTTGAGAAATAGCTTTCTTCTTGCCACTCTTCCATAAAGGCCAGATTTGTGCAGTGTACTACTGATTGTTGTCCTATGGACAGACTGTCCCACCTCAGCTGTAGATCTCTGCAGTTCATCCAGAGTGATCATGGGCCTCTTGGCTGCATCTCTGATCAGTCTTCTCCTTGTTTGAGGGACGGCCGGGTCTTGGTACATTTGCTGTGGTATGATACTCCTTCCATTTCAATATGATCGCTTGCAGAGTGCTCCTTGGGATGTTTAAAGTTCTGGAAATCATTTTATATCTAAATCCGGCTTTATACTTCTCCACAACAGTATCACGGACCTGCCTGTTGTGTTCCTTGGTCTTCATGATGCTCTCTGTGCTTCAAACAGAACCCTGAGACTATCACAGAGCAGGTGCATTTATACAGAGACTTGATTACACACAGGTGGATTATATAGATCATCATTAGGCATTTAGGACAACATTAGATCATTCAGAGATCCACAATGAACTTCTGGAATGAGTTTGCTGCACTGAAAGTAAAGGGGCCGAATAATATTGCACTTTTCAATTTTTTAATTTCCACAAAAATTTAAAATCTACTATATTATTGTCTAAGGCAGGGGTGTCAAACTGCATTCCTCGAGGGCTGCAAACAGGTCATGTTTTCAGGATTTCCTTGTACTGCACAGGTGATAATTTAATCACCAACTCATTATTTGGTCTAAGGGTCACTTCCGTCTGTCTGTCTGTCTGTCCCGGAAATCCCGTGTCGCTGATTGGCAGCGACGGGCACAGTCCGGCTGCAAAATGGCCGCTCCTTCCTCCCCGCAGTCAGTGCCCGCTCCATACTCCCCTCATGTCACCACTCACACAGGGTTAATGGCCGTTAATGCTGCTATTAACCCCGTGTGACCAACTTTTTACTATTGATGCTGCCTATGTAGCATCAATAGTAAAAAGATCTAATGTTAAAAATAATAAAAAAAATAAAAATAGTTATATACTCGCCCTCCGTCTGCCCCTCAGATCCAGAACAGACCTTTCCCGCTCCTCGCGACACCCCGGTGATCGCTCCATGCATTGAGATCTAGCGAGATAATGACATACCAGTCTCGCGAGACCGCAATGCATGAAGCGGTCACCGGGGCGTCGCGAGGAGCGGGAAAGGCCTGTTCTGGATCCGTGGGGCCGACGGAAGGTGAGTATTTCTCCATCGTCTCATTGGAGGACTGTGGGTGTATGCTACTGCCGCCAGGAGGCTGACACTAAGTAGGTATAAAAAAAAAAAAAAAAAAAAAAGTTAGCTCCTCCTCCATAGCATACACCTTGCCACTGGCCCTGACAGCTCCAGTTTATGCTTAGTGTCCGTAGGAGGCACATCTCTGGGTTTTCCCAGATGCTTTTTTCTCTGAAGATAAGACAGGGGCGACGGACCCTTTTGAAGGGGTCCGATCTCCCCAAACCAACAACGGGCGAGCACGTGGAGTGTCGCCTCCACGTATCCTCTCCCGCGACGTGGGATTTTTTTGCCGGACTAAGAACCTGACCACCCTGAGGTAACGGAACCCTAGGTTGTACAGGCATTCATTCCTTGTCCGTGCAGCCTCCACTTCATCACCAATGCACGACTACGGTGTTTAAAGGAGGCAGACAGTCCCTCTCCTCGCCTTCTGAAGGGTGTAAGGAGTTAGGGTGCCTGCACCGTCTTTTAATATTTATATATATATATATATATATATATATATATATTTATATGTGGATTTTTTATGTCTAACCTTATGCGCTGTCAGAGGGCTGCACAGGGGGGGGGGCTCCTGCTTCATCGCGCGTTCTGCTGGCGACTATATCCGGCGCTGTGCTGGTTTCCAGCGTTTTTTCCCCACAAGCAAACTTCAACAGAGGCATGGGCGGAAGTCCCGCACCTTTTTTAGGCGGTTTCCTGTTCACTGAGGCATTATGGATCTTGTAGTCTGAGCATGGGCGGAAGTCCCACCCCTTTTTCGGCGGCTTCCTGTTTTCTCTGTACAGCCTGTGGCATTATGGGTCTTGTAGTATGGGGGAAGTCCCGCCTCCATGGCGACGGTTTACTTCCGGTTTCGAGCACCCAGCTTTCCCGGGAGAGCAGGGGAAAGAGTAAAATCTAGATCCCTGCTTCGGCCTAAACCGGGTCCATGTGCGGTAACTCCCCCCACTTTTTTCAGGCATCCGCCCTGTGAATTAGTTTATATGTGTGGTTTGCACAGGAGACATGGTTCAGTGTTTGAGAGCATACGAGGACACAGGACTGGGGTAAGTGCTACTTCCCTCAGCCTGACATCAGTATTTGTTCTAGACCTAGTAGCTCATAAGGAGATACGGAGCATAGCAGCAGCAGCAGCAATAGTCATGTCTAGAAAGACTAAGACTCACTCAGTTCTGTATACCTCATGCATTACCTGTCAGTCTACTTTTCCGCATGCGCAAAGTAACCATTTCTGTGAGGCTTGTGATTCCGAGCGCGTGCAGGAGCCCCCGTCTGCTACCCTGTCTGATTCCCTGCCAGCTATCCTGCCGGGTGTGCCTGTACCTGGGTCGGCAGTGTCTCCCCCTGAGTGGGTCATATCATTAACGCAGTCTATGGCGTCTCTAACAAAGGCGGTTGAGTCCCTTCAAGCCCCTGTCAGGGACATTCATCCGCCTGTTTTGGAAAGATCCTCCGATTTTCAGGATCCTCCGGCCTGCAGGGGCCGTACTCCCTCTAGGCAGACACAGGGGAAACGATCCCACACAGCGTCTCCCGGTCCGTCAGGTGCATCAGCATCTTTGAATCCTGTCTCTCGATCTCCCTCTCCTGCGGAATTGAGTGAGCACGGTTCGGACTATGACTCAGAGGGGTCTTTTGATTTAGAAGCTCCTGGTTATCAGGAATCTGTTGACAGTCTCATTGAGGCCGTTAACCAGACCTTGGGAGTAGAGGATGTGGCCACCTTACCTTCTGGTCATAAGGTGTCCTTTAAGAAATTCAAGCAACCTCATAAGGTGTTTTCTACTCATCCTGAGTTTGAGGATTTAGTCCAACGTCACATGGAGCAACCGGATAAACGTTTCTTAGGCCAGAAGGCCCTAGGTGCAAGGTGTCCGTTCGCTCCAGAGCTTTGTAAAAAGTGGGCAGAATCCCCTTCAGTGGATCCTCCCGTATCCCGTTTGGCCTCTAGTACGTTGCTGTCTCTTCCTAATGGGTCTATTAAGAATCTGACTGATCGGCTCCTAGAGAGTCTAGCTCGGTCTCTGTTTGACGCTTCAGGGTCAGCCCTCGCACCGTCTTTTGCGGGCACATGGGTTGCCAAAGCTATGATAGCTTGGTCAGAGTCTGTAACTAAGGCTCTTCAGGACAAGGGGTTTCCTGTAGAGGTGATAGAGATGTCAAATCAGATATCTTTAGCAGGAAATTATCTGATTAATGCATCCTTGGATGCGGCAAATTGTTCAGCATTGGCTGCGGCAAATGCTATTGCTATCAGAAGGGCCCTATGGCTAAGAAATTGGCGGGCGGACTCTACTTCAAAGAAGTCCCTTACATCCCTTCCTTATCAAGGTGTCCGTCTTTTTGGCGAAAAATTGGATCAGCTTATATCTGATACCACGGGAGGTAAAAGTAATTTCCTTCCTCAACAAAAGGTTAAGCAACCTTTTCGTCGCCAATTTCAAGCAAGATTTAAATCCTTTCGTAACTCCCGGTGGTCTGCGGCACCAAGCGCAGGTCCCCCAAGTCGGCCGTCCAAGACCGGGAGCACCAGGTCTCCTATAGGGCCAATCCATTGGCAAGAATGCGGTATCAACCGTCAAGATCTCCATTGGCAAGAATGCGGTATCAACCGTCAAGATCTAGGGGATCTAGATATCCTCGATCTTCGGCTAAATGACTTGAGGCAGCCTCTCGTCGCTTCCAACAGAGTAGGCGGTCGCCTACTACTGTTCCATCAGTCCTGGCTGTCAGTTGTTCACGACAGATGGGTAAGAGACCTGGTGGTTTCAGGGTACAAAATAGTTTTCCTGTCTCCCTCCAGGCCGGTTTTTTCCGTCCAGTCTTCCCAGTTCAAAAACCCGTCTAAGAGCTTTATTCAGAGCAGTCGAGTCTCTTTCAGTCCAACGGGGTCATTCTCCCTGTTTCAAAGGAAGAAAGGTTCAAGGGGTTTTATTCAAATCTGTTTACGGTTCCCAAAAAGAATGGGACTGTGAGACCCATTGTGGACCTAAAGTGTCTAAACAAATTCATCAGCACTCGTCGCTTCCGTATGGAATCTCTCCGCTCGGTCATTGCGGCTATGGAAAGGGGAGAATTCCTGGCTTCCATAGATATTCAAGACGCCTATCTGCACGTTCCTATATTTCCTCCTCATCAAAAATTTCTACGGTTTTCCATAGGCAAGCGACACTTCCAATTCACTGCATTACCTTTCGGGCTCGCCACTGCTCCCAGGGTGTTCACGAAGGTGATGGCAACAGTGGTGTCAATCCTGCACTCTCGAGGCATAGTCATTCTGCCTTACTTAGATGATCTCTTAGTCAAAGGACCAACTTTTCAGGCATGCAGGGACAACGTCAACATCTCTTTGGACACCCTAGCTCGTCTAGGGTGGCTGGTCAATTTAAAGAAGTCATCTCTAGTACCATCTCGAAAGATCTCTTTTTTAGGGATGATCTTCGACACCTCTCGGGGGCTAACTATTTTACCCCAGGGCAAGGTGCTTTGTCTCCGGCAGGAGGTAAAAATTCTTCGGCAGCCAAGTTTCCATTCAATCCGGTTCTGCATGATGGTCTTGGGCAGGATGGTAGCAGCTATAGAAGCGGTTCCATTCGCCCAATTCCATCTTCGTCCACTCCAACAGGCACTTCTGTCAGCCTGGGACAGGAGTCCTTTGTCTCTCAACCTCAGGTGTCGTCTGGCTCCTGGGGTCAGGCAATCCCTGATATGGTGGATGAGGAGTTCCTCCCTACTTCAGGGGAAAGCCTTTCCTCCAGTTCATTGGCTCGTAGTCACTACAGACGCCAGCCTTCTCGGTTGGGGAGCAGTGTTTCTCCAGCACACGGCTCAGGGTCGTTGGTCCCCAAGGGAATCAACCCTTCCAATCAATCTGTTGGAAATAAGGGCAATTTGGCTGGCTTTGCAGCACTTTCACCATCTTCTGGCGGGTCGCCCGGTGCGGATCCAATCGGACAATGCCACGGCCGTGCCCTACGTAAATCATCAGGGGGGCACTCGCAGCAGATCAGCCATGCGCGAGGTAGGACAAGTCCTCCGCTGGGCCGAGAACAATCACTCTGTGATCTCGGCAGTTTACATCCCGGGCAAGGAGAACTGGGCAGCAGACTTTCTGAGCCGACAGGGGCTTGCGCCCGGGGAATGGTCTCTTCACCCCGATGTTTTTCGGCAGATATGTCTACGCTGGGGAATCCCGGACGTGGATCTAATGGCCACCGGGTCGAATACCAAAGTACCCAGGTTCGTTGCACGGTTTCGAGATCCAGGAGCAATTGCCGTAGACGCACTAGTCCTATCTTGGAACCAATTTCGTCTTCCATATCTGTTTCCCCCTCTGGCGCTGCTTCCAAAGGTCGTCAGGAAGATCAAGTTAGAGGGAGTTCCGACAATTCTAGTCGCCCCAGATTGGCCTCGGAGGTCATGGTACGCAGACCTAGTTCAGCTGATCGTCGGGTTTCCTTGGCAGCTACCAATGCAGCCAGATCTTCTGTCGCAGGGGCCGATATTTCACCAGAACTTAGAGGCCCTGCGTTTGACGGCTTGGCCGTTGAATCTTGGATTCTGACCCAGGCCGGTTTTTCTCAGAAAGTAGCCTCAACTATGGTTAATGCTCGAAAGACAGCTTCAGCACGCATTTACCACCACACCTGGAAAGTCTTTCTCTCATGGTGCAGGAAGAAGGGTCTTCCTCCTCTTCGGTTTTCCATTCCTAATGTCCTAGCTTTTCTCCAATCTGGTCTAGACTCAGGTCTCGCTCCAAGTACCCTTAGGAGGCAAATATCCGCCTTATCGGTTCTTTTCCAGCGCAGGATCGCTACCAATCTGCAAGTAAAAACTTTTTTGCAGGGAGTCTCTCATATAGTCCCTCCTTACAAAGCTCCGATAGAAGCTTGGGACCTTAATTTGGTCTTGAGTGTTCTTCAGGAACCTCCATTTGAGCCCCTCCAAGATATTCCTTTAAGGTACCTATCTTGGAAGGTTTTGTTTCTGGTAGCTATAACATCCATTAGGCGGGTATCGGAGTTAGCGGCCTTGTCCTGTCAGGCGCCGTTTCTACAATTTCATCAGGATAAGGTGGTGCTGAGACCAGCACCTTCCTTTTTGCCAAAAGTAGTCTCCTCATTCCACATTAATGAGGACATTGTCTTGCCTTCTTTTTGTCCTGCGCCTACACACCGGGTGGAAAAAGCTCTCCATACTCTAGATTTGGTGAGAGCTCTGAGAAGATACGTTTCTCGGACCGCTTCTTTTCGAAAGACGGATGTTCTGTTCGTTCTTCCTGCGGGTCATAAAAAGGGACTCGCAGCCTCTAGATCGAAGTTAGCCAGATGGATAAGAACCACTATTCAGGAGGCCTACCGTATCAAGGGTGTAGCCATCCCGGCTGGGATCAGGGCACACTCTACTCGGGCGGTAGGGGCTTCCTGGGCGCTTCGGCACCAAGCTTCAGCAGAGCAGGTTTGCAAAGCGGCCACTTGGTCCAGCCTGCACACTTTCTCTAAAAATTATAATATCCACACTCAGGCCTCTGCTGATGCAAGTTTGGGAAGGAAAATTCTTCAGGCTGCGGTATCACACCTATAGGCGGTAAGTGCCTAGGGGTTTTCTTCCAGTGAGTCTTCTTCCCACCCTGGGACTGCTTTGAGACATCCCACAGTCCTGTGTCCCCCAATGAGACGATGGAGAAACAGGGATTTTTGTGTTACTCACCGTAAAATCCTTTTCTCCAAGTCGTTCTTTGGGGGACACAGCTCCCTCCCTATTCATTTTATTTGTCTATGGAGTTGTTCAGACTATAGTATTATTCTAGACATGTTGTCTTTGCTCTAATGCTGTTTTGTTTTCTCTATCTCCTACTGCTTGTGCACCAAACTGGAGCTGTCAGGGCCAATGGCAAGGTGTATGCTATGGAGGAGGAGCTAACTTTTTTTTTTTTTATACCTACTTAGTGTCAGCCTCCTGGCGGCAGTAGCATACACCCACAGTCCTGTGTCCCCCAATGAACGACTCGGAGAAAAGGATTTTACGGTGAGTAACACAAAAATCCCTGTATCACTATTTTTAATTATAATTCTTTTTTTTTTTTTACAGGGATATGACGCCGACATTGCTTTTAGACAATTATATAGTAGATGGCTGTGCAATATACTACGTTGGCTGTGCTGTATACCACGTTGGCTGTGCTATATACTACGTGGGCTGTGCTATATACTACGTGGGCTGTGCAATATACTACGTGGGCTGTGCAATATACTACGTGGGCTGTGCAATCTACTACGTGGGCTGTGCAATGTACTACGTGGGCTGTGCGATTTACTACGTGGGCTGTGCGATATACTACGTGGGCTGTGCGATATACTACGCGGGCTGTGCGATATACTACGCGGGCTGTGCGATATACTACGCGGGCTGGGCCATATACTACGCGGGCTGGGCCATATACTACGCGGGCTGGGCCATGTACTACGCGGGCTGGGCCATATACTACGCGGGCTGGGCCATATACTACGCGGGCTGGGCCATATACTACGCGGGCTGGGCCATATACTACGCGGGCTAGGCCATATACTACGCGGGCTGGGCCATATACTACGCGGGCTGGGCGATATACTACATGGCTGTGCAGTATACTATGTGTCCGGCCGCAAACAATCAGCGACTGGCGCAGTCCGGCCTCAAATTGGTGTGGGATTTGAACCACGCTTCGCTAATTGGTCGCGCCCGGCCGGCCGAATCCTGTGTATTCAATGTATTATTCTAAAATCTTCATAAATAAACTACATACATATTCTAGAATACCCGATGCGTTAGAATCGGGCTACCATGTAGTATCCAATAAATTTCATTCAACTTCACAATTGTGTTCCACTTGTTGATTTTTCACCAAAAATTTACATTTGGTATCTTTGTTTGAAGCATGATATGTGGGAAAAGGTTGAAATGTTTCGGGGAGCCGAATACTTTCGCAAGGTACTATATATGCTGCTTCTGGTCATCAACTTTGGCTATATTAGTATGGCTTTTAGAGGAAGAATGTTTTCTATTTTTTAAAAATTATTCAGCAGTGGATACTTTTATAAGATTCTAAAATAAGATCCATATTTTGAGTGGGGCTAAGCTGAAATGCTTGCTACAGTTCATATAGTGTTGATTCTCTAGAGCAGAGGTCCCCAACTCCAGTCCTCAAGGCCCACCAACATGTCATGTTTTCAGGATTTCCTTAGTCTTGCCCAGGTAATAATTGCATCACCTGTGCAATGCAAAGGAAATCCTGAAAACATGACCTGTTGGTGGGCCTTGAGGACTGGAGTTGGGGACCTCTGCTCTAGAGCATTGGGCAGACACAAAAATCAAATCTGATTTTTTCTTAAGCCGATAGCCAACTTTAAGGATCGTTACTGTATGTCCAGATATTTGCTTCTCTGGCTTCACACATGCCGTGAGGTAGATTCACCAGCTTGTTCCCATGTGACTAGACAGGAAGCCTGGCACTTTAAAGGGTTAATCTAATGGTATGAAGTTAAGCAACTTTGCATTTATGGTAATATCTTGTTTCTAGGTTGCGTTTTCCTGATATTACAGTTTTTATGTGTTTCATTGTGTACAGCTCATTGCCTACGGTATTGGCCACCATGAGGGTAACTGAACCTGTGGTGTACAAATATTATATTGTAGCAGAGAGACCATCCAGGATCTCAAGAGCGTGCATTTGGCAGCACACGTAATGACTTCTGATCCCTTTAGGATTTATCTGGCAGTATACACATCTCAAAAGAATCTGGATCTGCAAATTGTCTCCTTAAGGCCGGAGTCACACTACAGCGAGATACGGCCGAGTCTCGCAGGTTAAAACCAAGCTCTGGCACCGGCACTCCGGAGCGGAGCGTGCAGCTCCATGTATTGCTATGCGGCCACATGCTCCGCTCTGGAGTGCCGGTGCCAGAGCTTGGTTTTAACCTGCGAGACTCGGCCGTATCTCGCTGTAGTGTGACTCCGGCCTTAGAGAGAAAGAGGTCTTGAACTCTAGCACCAGCTATTGAAAGTGGCAATCCTAAAAGTCAATATTGACCCTAAAACGAACCTTGCTTTATGACTAAGGATAAATGCCAAACCAGAATCTAAATTTGAAGATGCATGTTTTGGGATGTTGCCCCCTCATTGCAGATCATGAGATCTGATTTAGGCTGAATTAGAGGCCTATGACTGGTGTCTAAAGTGTAGCATTTTCTTAAAGGACAGTAACATGCCTGACATTCCAGGGTAAAGAGGCTTATAAGGCCATACAATTCTTCTTTGGGAAATTAAATATTCAAATTGTCTCTTCAGAGAGGAAGTGAACTTGAACTCTAGTGCCACCTATTAAAATTCATGAATTCCTGTCCGTCATCAATGTTTCGCCCCCGGCAGTTTGCCCCTGGATTTTTGTACATTTGTTGTTCATGAATTCCTGTCCGTCAGCAATGTTTCGCCCCCAGCAGTTTGCCCCCAGATGTTTCACCCCCGAATGTTTCTCCTACAGCATTTTGTCCCTGGATGTGTCGCCATCTTATGTTTCGCACCTAACATTTTGACCCCAGATGTTTCACCCTCAACTTTTGGGGTCAATTTGCAGGGATCAAAACATCTAGGGCTGAACATACATGGGGTAAAATATACAGGACCCCAATTGCTGGGGATTCCTGTGGCTGCCTTTTCAGCAGCTCACCCAGTGTCTCTTCTGGCTGGCTTTAAATGAGTAGTATTTCCCTAGAGCAAAACAAAATGGACATACTTCTCAGTCGCAGCTGCAGCTCCTTGGGTCACGGAGTGCAGTCTAGCAGTTCCCCATGATGTCTTCTGCTTCTGGGTGTCTTTTCATCTTCCCTGGATCACTGATCCATGAAGCATGATGAATGCCGCAGCAGTGAGGCTGAATGTCTCCAGTCCGCTCACTGACATGATGTCACTGCTGCCCCATTCATCAGTCAATCCAGGGGGCATGATGCATCTCCTGTCACCATGGAATTGCATATATAGATCAATAGTTGGCAGTTTAAGTAGAGCGCTGGCAGTAGTCCCAGGAAGGGGAAGGTAGACAGCCGAGTCCCCGCAGCTCCAGCCGGACACCCCCAATAGAGGATATAATAACAGGTTATAGAAGAAAAAGCGGGTCCTTGAAGTGCAGAAAAAAGGACTCTTGACACCAGGTTGAGTTGAGCCACAATGCATTTCAACGGCATACACAGTCTTCAGGTGGTCCACGGTTTTTTGCCATTGAAGCGCGTTGTGGTTCAACTCAACCTGGTGTCAGAGTCCTAGGACCAGCTTTTTCTTCTATCTCCTGTCACCAAGACTCATGGTGGCCTCCAGATCCAGCATGACCATCGCCAGCCCACACAGCCAGGCAAAGATGAGCAGAAGACCTCTAGATAAGTACCCGGAGGGGAAGATTGGCAGCATGCTTACTGCAACATGATTGCTGAAGCATGCTGCCTTATTTTGATTTTGCTGTTCGGCATGAGAATACTCCTTTAATGCAGGCTATGTATGGAAGCAGGGGGATTGTTGACCGACTACAGGGTTAATCCTACCAACCGTCTCTGCAGAACTAAAGGTACCGTCACACTGAACGATATCGCTAGCGATCCGTGACGGTGCAGCGTCCTGGCTAGCGATATCGTTCAGTTTGACAGGCAGCTGCGATCAGGATCCTGCTGTGACATCGCTGGTCGGAGCAGAAAGTCCAGCACTTTATTTCATCGCTGGATCTCCCGCAGACATCGCTGAATCGGCGTGTGTGACGCCGATTCAGTGATGTCTTCACTGGTAACCAGGGTAAACATCAGGTTACTAAGCGCAGGGCCGCGCTTAGTAACCCGATGTTTACCCTGGTTACCAGCGTAAATGTAAAAAAAGAAAAAAAACAGTACATACTTACATTCCGGTGTCTGTCCCTCGGCGTTCTGCTTTCCTGCACTGGCTGTGAGCGCCGACCAGCCGTAAAGCTCTGCTTTACGGCTGGCCGGCGCTGACAATGCAGGAAAGCACAGCGCCGGGGGACATACACCGGAATGTAAGTATGTAATGTTTTGTTTTTTTTTTTACGTTTACGCTGGTAACCAGGGTAAACATCGGGTTACTAAGCGCGGCCCTGCGCTTAGTAACCCGATGTTTACCCTGGTTACCCGGGGACCGGCATCGTTGCTCGCTGGAGAGCTGTCTGTGTGACAGCTCTCCAGCGACCACACAGCGACGCTGCAGTGATCGGGATCGTTGTCTAGATCGCTGCAGCGTCGCTAAATGTGACGGTACCTTAAGATTTTGGCTTTGCTGAACTAAAGTGGTGGTTAATCAGCTTCTACAGAACCTCTTTATCAGGTCTTCAGATGGGGGGTTTTGGGATTAGCCCTCACAGAACACTCTGCCAGTATACAAAAGAATGGAGCAGCAGATAAAAGTGGTATTCTCACTTCAGGACCCCTTTTTCTATAGATACCCATTCCTCAGATTAGGCCAAGAATAGGGTTCAGTTGTATTCTGCATTGAACCAGCTGTTTATAAGCAACTTTCAGCACCAACGACAATGACAAGTGACTGTAAGCTGCAGCCATAGCTCTCCATGATTTGAGTGAAATCCAGGGAAGATGTGCCTGGCAAAGAGCTGATCCACCGTGCCATGCCTTATACAGGGCATGCACTGCTCTGTGCAGAGAAATGCATGTTCTGGATGGGACTCAGTTGTGTGCATTCCGTCTTTCAGCAACAAATGGCCCTTTGGGGACAACCATTAAATTGATGTGGCCCTTGGTGAATATGAATTTGACACCCCTGATCTAAGACAAGTGACCATCATTTTACTGTCATGTATGTGGTGTTACACTTAATGGCTTCTTTTTGTCATCCATTACATATCATACTGTATCTAGTGATGAGCAAACCCGATCTGGAAAGTTCAGGGTTTGTATCGAACATTGCCTGATCGGGTTCAACCACACCAACCCCAAACAGGCAATGTTCGGAGTTTGCTCATCAGAAAATAAAAATTACTTCTCTCCCTTTTGCTGAGGTCTCAACCTGTGTGGATAGTCACGATAATGTATAAAATGTAATATGATTATTAGTTTTCCCTGTTAGCACACCGTGGGCTCTGATCCCCCCTTCTGTCTGTGTTTCTGCTTGCTGAAATGTGTGTGTATGGATCCCAAATCCCTCATTCCTTCCCACCAAAATAATTTTTACAACCTCTGTAGCTGCAATAGACAATTGTACCGGCTAAAACTGGTCTGATATCTCTCTTAAGATAAGAGGTTCTTTGTTCTATAGTAAGATTTTGGGCTAGGAAAATAATCAGTTCATATTGCGAACGTCCATTGGTAGCTCTGCCAAACACTATAAGCACGAGCCTCTAATACCAACGGGCACAAAGTACGGATTTCTCCGGAACCGTGTGTCCCAACTAGCCCGAATTTGGTACCAATAGAAAGCCAATTTTAATACAAGATGGATGAGGTGTGTGTTATGACTCTGCCAGATTCTACAGCAAAGATATCGCAATTATAAGAATTGCTGTTGAAATCTGTATGTCTGAGGAGAGGGGAGGGTCCTGGGAAACCAGCCCCTTTAGTGATGTCACCAGGCTGCAGGTATAAGGGACTTCACTTAAAGGGACTCTGTCACCTGAATTTGGAGGGAACAATCTTCAGCCATAGGGGCGGGGTTTTGGGGTTTTTGATTCACCCTTTCCTTACCCGCTGGCTGCATGCTGGCTGCAATATTGGATTGAAGTTCATTCTCTGTCCTCCATAGTACATGCCTGCACAAGGTGCAATCTTGCCTTGCGCAGGCGTGTACTATGAAGGACAGACAATGAACTTCAATCCAATATTGCAGCCAGCATGCTGCCAGCGGGTAACGAAAGGGTGAATCAAAAACCTCAAAACCCCGCCTCCATGGCTGAAGATTGTTCCCTCCAAATTCAGGTGACAGTGTCCCTTTAACCCAGCCTTCAGTTATGCCTGAAGAGCTGTTCCTATCCAGACTTCATGATGCACTGGGACATTTGGGGCTCCGCCTACCAGCATGGTTTTGCCGGAGATGATCTGAGAACATGAGTTTTATCTTCCTTCTTTAATCCATGTTATTTTGTAATTGCTTTGTACATACTTTCAATTGTCTCTTATTGTAACATCCTTGTAATCTTTTTATAAACACTGCCTAATCTTTCGGAGTAAAATATTTAATTTACTAGTTTCCTTCTCCTGCTCTAAAACGTACCCTCAGTCTCTGGAAGGGAATTACGCTACTGTTTTGTGTTAGCTTCAGACCCGTTAATCGAAGCTGGTGGCGGCATACCGTGTCCTGTGCTTTTGGGAGTCGTTGTAGCGACGGCGGATAATTCTTGTTACTGCCTGAGTGGAAGTAGTTATATCGCCTCACTGCAGCGTGCCCAATAGCCAGTACCTAGCAGGCAGGCTTTCTGGCGACTAATTACCCCAGGTGCAGTACCTAATCTGACCTGAGTGCAAGGGGGGCACCAGAGAGCTGCAAGTTCACACGGAACTGAAAAGCGGGATATACATAAATCCCTGCAGTTCGTGTTACATTGTAGGAGCAGTGGGATAACTAAAATAAGCCCCTGCGGTAAACTAAGAGGTCAATAGCCTTGTGTGTGTTTTCGTCACATTTGACCAGTGGAGGGATAACTAAGATAAGCCCCTCTGCACATGTCATAGCCGTGGGCTGGCCAAAGGTCACCCCGATCGTGACATATTGGTGACAGTCATGGTGCGATCCATGACAGGTACAAACATCCGGGGGCAAACTGCTGGTGGCGAACAATTGATGATGGACAGGAATTCACAAACCACAAGGGTACAAACATCTTGGGGTGAACTGCCGGGGGTGAAACATTGATAACGGACAGGAATTCAAGAACCATAAGGGGACAAACTTCCAGGGTGAACTGCCAGGGGCATTCTGCTGGGGGCAAAACATTGATGACTGACAGGAATTCATGAACCACAAGGGTACAAACATCCGGGGGCGAACTACCTGGGGCAAATTGCTGGGGGCGAAACATTGATGATGGACGGGAATTCATGAATCACAAGGGTACAAACATCCGGGGGTGAAAAATTGATGACGAACAGGAATTCAAGAACCACAAGGGTACAAACATCTGGGGGCAAACTGCCGGGGGCGAAACATTGATGACGGACAGGAATTCATGAACCACAAGGGTACAAACATCCGGAGGCGAACTGCAGTGGGCGAAACATTGATGACAGACGGGAATTCATGAATCACAAGGGTACGAACTGCCGGGTGCGAAACATCCGGGGGCCAAATGCTGGGTACGAAATGTGCAGGGGCGAAATGTACCCATGGGCGAACTGCTGGGGGCGAAATGTGCGGGGGTGGAAAGTGCCGAGGCGAAACACCCTGGGGGCCAAATGCTGGGGACCAAATGTTCGGGGGCGAAATGCAGCCTGGGGCGAACTGCTGGGGGCGAAACATCCAAATCTCGCTGCTTCCAGTAGGTGGCACCAAAGTTCAAGAACTCTACCTCACTGAAGAGACAATTTGCATATTTAATTTCCATAAGAAACATTGCATGGCCTATAAGCCTCCTTACCCTGGCATGTCATGCATGTCGCTCTCCAATGGAGAAAAGCTACCCCATAGACTTCAATAGAATCAGGAGGAACAGTACCACTTTGTTCTACTACTCTTGTCAGCTGCAGTTAGAACAGTCAGTGCAAGCCTTCACCGCTGCTCTTCTCCCCGGTCACAAAATGAGCTCAATCTCATACTCCCCGGCTTTAGCTTCAAGGGGACAACTGTCCTCTACCCATCTTAATTGCTTGCTGGTCCAAGGCTTCCATTTTATCCCTTCCAGCTGCATGGGGAGAACAGGTTACAGTATAATAACCCCTTCTCCCTATCGCTTGGTATTAAGATCTTCCCTCACCCTCCACACACGCACGCGCGCGCACACACACACACACACACACACACACACACACACACACACACACACACACACACACACACACACACACCTTTCAGCTAAATAATAAATAATATATATTCAAATAGTTTCTCAATGTCATTCCTCTGGCATGATTGAGGTTCAGTTCACTTTCCCACCTACTAGTTATAGATGTACACTTTACATGTATCAATGCCCCCTTCTTCCATGTTAGATAAATGTATAACAAGTAGGTGGAACGATGCAGTAAACCACTCTGGCCCATCAAGGGTGCATCGGGCACCATATTAGCATGTTTGAAGAATGAGTACAAAAGCAGCATCCCAGTTGGACACGAATGGTTCGATTTTTATTAGTTCTATGTGCCCTACGACATGCGGTGCCTAATTTGGACAGTCAGTTTGTGCTGACACTCACTTTGGCATTATAGTTTCTTACCATTTTTTTCCCGTTTTCTGCGGTAATCTCAGCTCTAATCGACACTAAATGTCTGCTCAAATCTTCGTGATCCTCGGGACTGCTACTATAACTGAGCAATTAGGTCAATTAGCAGACTGAATCGGCATGCAAGAGGATTCACCACAATTCTGGGGATATTGATGCTTTTCTAGTAAGATATGTGGGCTAATTTACTACTTAAAAAAAAAAAAATTAAAAGCGACAGCTGCATGGTCTTGTCATCACAGCCCCATGCATCTGCTCCCAGCAGTATTAAAATGGATCATGCTATTAATTAACATTTCCGCTATAATGTTGTTGAACCTTAAACATTGATTACGAACCCACAGGGAACATCTCTGAACGGCAGGGAATGAGCCAAAACAGCAGTGGTGTTCCCCCTTCAGGGGGGCATCTTGTGGGACTGCAGCTGTTTTATTGGTCCTCACCTGCTGTAAGCTTTGTGCTTTTTCTCTACATGATAGAAAATGTAAAGTACATTTACTTTTATTGTGCCTAGCGTGTGTATAGGGGTGTAAAGTAGTTAAAGATTTTCAATGATTATACCGCAGCCTAGTTGTATTAAACTGCTAAAGCATATCTGCGCAGATCAAATCTATATTAGTACTGTGGAGGCAGTGAAATAAGTCAAATTACAAAAAGAAAATTTTAGATTTTTCAAAAATTCGTGCCCTACTTATCAGTAGACTGTATTTGGTATTGAATTGGGATAAGGCTGGTTTGCAATTTCAGACCAGCTTCAAAGGAGTGTTCTCAAGTTTAAAAGTTTTCCATTGATCCATGGGATAGGGGATAACTCTCTAATCACTGTGGATCGGAAGAGCCCCATCTGATTGGAGCAGAGATCAATCATATGCCTTACCGCTCCATTCATTATTAATTAGAGTGCAGGTTATTTCTGGATTATTGGAAGCCACTGCTGTAAGACCCCCAACAATCGGAAAGTTATACCCTATCTTTTGGATGGGAGATAACTTTAAAACTTGAACACTTTTTTTTTAATGAGAACGATTTGAAAATTGAATTATTTAAAGCGGTGTTCTCAAATAACTAAATTGCTTTTGTTGGACAGCACGAAAATAAGCAAGGTGGCAATTGCCTTGCTTTTTCTATGTGCTGTAATTCTCGGGCAATGAGAGCATTTATCTTTCATAGTATACAGCTGGTTTCCATGGAGCTTGGCAACTGGTGCCCGTTCCCTAGCCGAGTGTTTGCAGTAGATATATTCCTGGAGAGGTGTTTACTAACTAGTCAGCTTTCTCCAGCCCATTGGTTTCTATACATCAATCCTGACAAGCCACTGTTTCTAAATCTTGCAAAATCACTATACCCCACCATCTTTAGCTTTTAGAGCAGGTCACTTAGTCAAGGTTTTCTCTCAGTCCAAAGCTGTGTGCTTGTTCAAGAGCCCAGTTATCTCTACGTGCAAGTATGTTCACTCCAGAACAAGCCACTGATAGAGGACTGTATTACAGCTGACCTTTTGCTCAGCTTTATAATTCTACAGTTCTGTTGCTCACCAGAACTGCCACTCAAGGAGGGGCATAAGTCATGCCAGACAGCAGGAAGTAATGAGAGCATGGCTCTTAGTTGCTCAAGAGACACCTTGAGAATACCCCTTTAAATGCATTTTCCTTGATAAACCTAAATGTAATACTTAATGATGGTCTTTATTTGTGGCTAACTAAAAAAATAAACCTCAAGAACAATCTCAAAAACCTGATACTTTTTTTTTAGTTTCCTTGGCTGTTTTCTATTACTGCCTAAGACATAGTCAGCAAAATGAAGAGTATTTCAAGGGAATCCGTAAAAAGGTTTTTGCTATTTAATATGAGAGCTGCATAATATATAGAAAGATGCTCTCATTCCAGGCATGTCACTTATTAGGATGGATGTTGTAGTTTCAATGCAGTCTGTGTTTTATCAGTAGGAAATGATCACTGCCTGACTTGGTCACATGTGCAGACCAGTCAGGCTAATCTGTGTAATCCCGCCACCACCACTCATTTGCAGCTTTCTTACAGGAACCTGCCAATCCGGTGTGTGCAAGGCTAGATAGAGCTCAGCATTCATTGCATTGCTATATCTACAACAGAGAAAGCAGGGATTCTATGAAAACTGCACCGAAAAGTCTTGTTAGCGCTAGATCACTAATCAGGGTCTTTGCCCTGACGACATGCTGCTCTCACATTACGTAAGAAAACCTGCTGACAGATTCCTTTTAATGACGATCTCTTCCTCTTCTGGAGGACAAATTAGGCCAGGGTCCTTCTACAATACAAAGTTAAGGTTATGTATGCATATCCCTATTCAAATGTATGTTATTTTTTTTTTTTTTTCTAGAACCAATGCGAACACCTAAAACCTTGAAGATTGCAGAGATTCAGTCCAGACGGATTGCTGTTGATTGGGAGTCTTTGGGCTATAATATTACTCGCTGTCATACCTTCAATGTCACCATTTGCTATCACTACTACAAAGGCCATGGATTTAACAAAGCTGATTGCTTGGATATGGATCCTAAAGCTCCTCAACATGTGGTGGACCACCTTCCTCCTTATACCAATGTTAGCTTAAAAATGATCTTAACTAATCCGGAGGGTCGCAAGGAAAGTGAAGAGACCATTATCCAAACAGATGAAGATGGTAAGTGTACAGTTAGAATACACTGATAAAAGCTGATGATTCTATATTGTGTTAATAGAAGAACTTCAATGTAGGTGTAAACCTGATCAACAGTATTTACAATTGTAGAAAGCCAGATGTCATGTTAATGTGCTAAAGTCCATGCTCTGTGAGACATCACTTGTCTTTTATTAGCAGTGGTTGTGTTTTATCTCCTGAGATGGCAGCCCTTGGGAAAATTCACTCAATGCCTGCTTCACACATTAAAAAATGCTCACTTTGGTGCCCACTCTGCGGGCAGAATAAACTACCTCATTTTATTATTTTAAAGAAATGGTCTAAATGTATGCACCTACATTTGTACATTATAACTGATTCAAGTCTAACCTTCAAGGGAATCTGTCTCCCATATGAGCATTTGATCTATTATTATGGGCATACAGGTTGTAGACAGCTGAAACTAGCCATACCTGTATGCTTCCTGGATGATGGATTGTTCCGTAAAAATAACTTTTTATTGCTTTAATTAGATCATCCAACTGTATGCTGCCTGGAAGTTAAGACTGCCTCCTCTCTCCATTCTTTCAGATTCCTCCTCCCCTGTCTTCAGTGTTCCTTTGTCGTCAGGTGCGCGGCCAGAAATACCTGCGCATCTTAGCCACTTTTCACTGTTCTGTTTTTCTGGGAGCACGGACTTCAGTTTTGTTGTTTGCAGGCACCAAAGTGTCACTGTAACTTTCGGTCCAAATGTTTTTCGGCACAAAGAAAAGGAGCACACCCGACTTCCTTTTTATCCCAATGCATAGTAAGCATGTCATTCCCTATTCCCCTGTATAATGGTCGTGCCAGGCAGCTCTCAGACTTAAGACATCAAAAGCACACTGTGAAAAGAAGGGAGGAAAAATCTGGTATAATGAAGTGAGGAAGCGGCGTTATCTTCCAGGCAGTGTACGCCCCATAGCCTGGAAGATCTAATTAACATAAAGCGATAAAAGATGATTTGCACTGAACAAGGCATCATCCAGGAGACATATAGATATGACTTGTGTCAACAGTCTACGACCTGTGTGCCCATATTAATAGCTCAAAATGTTCAAATGGGGGGGGGGGGGGCACATTCACTTTAAGTATTGAGTGAGGGAGAAAGAATTGGGAGATGCTTATAAAACTGAATAAATTGAAAGTCACAACAAGTATATGTGTCCTTGTCCTCGCACTGGACACCGGTGAAAAAAAAGGTGGAAAGGTGCTTGTTGTACATTGGATGTTCACCGTTCCTTTCTGAAAATTATTGATAGAAAGCCATAAGACAGAAGAGCCCATGGCTGGATAATTTACTTCAACATATGACACGTACAGCCTGTCAACGTGCACTGGCCCCTACTGCTCTACGCTCACTTGTCAGACAGTGAAAGGACAAGGCAGTGCCTTTCTGCTCTTTACCCGAAGATTCAGCTGACAGCACATCTATCCAAAGGAAACGACATGTCACGTGCCCTCCTCTGATTTAGGAATGCTTTCATGTCTTCTGTCACCTTTCTTATTTCGAAGACAGTGTGTTGGAGACAAACTCCAGATTTACCAACCTATTAACCAAGCTGGAATTTAGATCTCTGCATATAGACTTAAGAGATAATCTAATTGAGGAATTTGTAGTGTTTCTCTTCTTGTTTATGTCCTATTGCCCACATTTTTTTTTAATATATATGTCCTCAATATTCATTATTCCTGGCTACAGTTGCATTTACAACATTCTTGACTGGCTATCATCAGTGATGAGTGAACATGCCTAATAAACAGCCAATCCCTGCGCGTGTTGTGGCTCTCAAATGACCTCGAGACATGGAACCGCGAGGACTCAAACATATTTTTCGAGCATGCCAAAGACACTCGGTTGTCACACGAGCATGCTCGAATAACACCTTATCCGAGCACGTTTGTTCATCACTAGTTATCACTACTGCATTTAACAGGCATACTGAATTCAAACCTGACGATGAAAATTCTTCGTTGACTCTTGTTCTTATGATATCAAAGAGTATTCATTTTACTGCTACATAGTGCATAAAAATTTCAGTACTTTCAAACATTATTTTTGCAAATATAAAGATTAAGAAGATTTTGTTATCCTAAGTTTAAAATAATTATTTATAGGAAAGTTAGCAACAATTTAACTAAACATTATTGCAAATTATAAATTACTATTGAAAGTTATAAAGTTACAGAATTTGCACTACAAAATTTGGTCCTCATTCAGTGACAACTTTTTTTTTGTCTTGTCTCTTGTACTCCTGCATCAGATCATCTCTGAGAATTGTCCAACAGTAATCTGCCAGCATTGATGGATTTCATTTTCCTTGATATCGTTTCTCCATAGCTGCAATATCTTTGAAATCTCTCCCGTGTTGTTCGCTCACTTCTCCGCAGCTTGATGGGAAATAAGTCTAGCTGCGATTGTAATAAATTAATTTTAAGGACATGTTACAGCCAAGATCCTTATGTTTAGAGGAGATTTTCCATCAGATCTTCATAGTTATCTGCTCTTGAGTTTCCCCCTAAATTTGTTGCCTTTGCCTTGCCCTGCAACAAACGGAGAAACTCCTCATCTTGAAGAAACTTACGAATCTGATGTCCATCAAAGACTCCTTCCTTTATCTTTGCTTCACTCAACCTTGGAAATGTACTGTATTAATGAGATACCTGAATGTTTTTGCATTTGTATCCATTGCCTTTACAAAGTTCTTCATTGGGCCTAATTTGATACGCAGTGGTGGTAACAAAATCTTGTGGGCCAACAAGTGCTGGATGTAGGACATTTTTACTCCATGGCTGAAGTGATTGTGGGAGAGGCAGGTCTCTTTTATTGTAGTGATAATCTCTTCCACAGCTATTCCACCCCTCACACAGAAAGCAGCAGTACTTTGTGTATCCCCCCTTGAGAACAAGTAAGAGGGTGACCGCATTTAAGTCACCACAAAGGAGTCACAAATGTGGGTGATAGGTCAGGCATCTCAACAGTTTCATATTGTCATAGGTTTGTTTTGTGTTTGATTGCATAACTAACTGAAATTTAAGGTAGCACATTGTCATTATACATCAATCTGGCATTTAGATTTTTTTTGAACGAATCAATGAAGAACCTTCTTTCCTCTGGATTATAACTTATCTTCAGCAGTTTAATGGAAGCTCTGATGTTGTTACATACCACAAGATTGCCCTCCATGAAGAATTTTTGAATGTGTAATAGACTAAAGGCCCCTTCACATTTAGCGACGCTGCAGCGATACCGACAACGATCCGGATCGCTGCAGCGTTGCTGTTTGGTCGCTGGAGAGCTGTCACACAGACCGCTCTCCAGTGACCAACGATGCCGGTAACCAGGGTAAACATCGGGTAACTAAGCGCAGGGCTGCGCTTAGTAACCCGATGTTTACCCTGGTTACCATCCTAAAAGTAAAAAAAAACAAACAGTACATACTTACCTACAGCCGTCTGTCCTCCAGCGCTGTGCTCTGCACTCCTCCTGTACTGTCTGTGTGAGCACAGCGGCCGGAGAGCAGAGCGGTGACGTCACCGCTCTGCTTTCCGGCTGACCGACGCTCACAGACAGTACAGGAGGAGTGCAGAGCACAGCGCTGGAGGACAGACGGCTGTAGGTAAGTATGTACTGTTTGTTTTTTTTTACTTTTAGGATGATAACCAGGGTAAACATCGGGTTACTAAGCGCGGCCCTGCACTTAGTTACCCGATGTTTACCCTGGTTACCAGTGAAGACATCGCTGGATCGGTGTCACACACGCCGATCCAGCGATGTCAGCAGGAGTCCAGCGACCAAATAAAGTTCTGGACTTTGTTCAGCGACCAACGATCTCCCAGCAGGGGCCTGATCGTTGGTCGCTGTCACACATAACGATTTCATTAACGATATCGTTGCTACGTCACAAAAAGCAACGATATCGTTAACAATATCGTTATGTGTGAAGGTACCTTAATAATGTATGTAAAGCGCTGTGGAATTAATGGCGCTATATAAATGAGTAAAGTAAAAAATAAACTACTAACAATGTAATAATAATGAAATAATAAAGATGCAATTTTTCTATAAGCCTGTATGAAAGGTGTCATAAGTAACTAGAACCTCCTCTGGATCTGAAAAATTGGAGCCAATCTGCAAATTTAAACATTATATTTGTTTTAAGCACCACAAAATTAGTTACGTTCAACTGTTTTCATCTTGGAACCAATTTGGCAGCTAATATGCCTAATATAGGCTAATATGAATAATCGGCAAGAATTACCCTAAGTGGACTATAGGAAAGAAATATATCTTGGTACCGTGTTAGCCAGTAGATAGAAAAATATCTGAGGACTGAGGACTCTCAATTCTACATATTTTCCTAAGTGGACTAAGCATCTTCTCAACTCTCAGTACTCCGCCTTTCTTCTCACGTGCAGTTAGCAAGTCATATTGAATAAAGATTGTGTGAGAAGATGGACGAGATTATGAGAAATTTAATAAGGAAGGCATTGAGTTTAGTGTGTTGATGCGATAGGCTTGCCTAAAAATGTGCTTTTATGACACGCTAAAGACTGTGGACCTTGGGAATAAATCTATTTGAGTAAGGTAATACATTCCAGAAAATTGGTACAGTGCAAGAAAAATCTTGGAGACAGGAGTAGCAGCTTTGGATTACTGAAGATGTTAGCCTTGGATCATTATTAGAAAGGAGAGCATGGATTAGGTGTTAGACTATGGTAAGGAGATGTTTGGCACTACAGCACTTTGGAGAGCTTTGTGGGTGACTATGATAAGCTTGTATTGTATTCTGTAGTAGATGGGCAACCAGTGCTGTGACTGGCACAGGGTGGAGGTATTGGTGTAGCAGATGGACAAAATTATAAGCCCGGATGCAGCATTTAGGATAGATTGTAGAGGAGACAATTTAGGAAAAGGAAGCAGGAGTAGAGTGTTGCAGTAGTCAAGACGAGAATGAAGCAGAACTACTAAGAATTTTTGCGCTTTCATAGATAAGAAAGGAGCATATTCTTCTGATGTTCTTGGGGTGCAGGTGACCTGAGTGTGAATGATTAATCGGTAGTGAACAAAAGATTTTAAGTTAAATATAACAAACACCAAGACAGAGGGCGTACTGAATGCAAGTTATGATATTTCTTTTTCTGTGTTCTACTATCAGGTTTAGGTAGGTTAGAAAAGGAGGAATCACAAAAAGTGCAGATTTGGAAAGATCTAATGTATTACGGTAAATGTTCTATAATGTATAGCATGAAAAGTATATGGCAATCCCATTGAGGACACAGGTGCAATCTCGGCACCGCACTTCAGAATACTGTGGTGATACATAAGCTACTGGAAATAAATATTTCCATTCTCGGCAAGTTTTCCTTGACATTGACGCTGCAGGAATAGACCATATAATTGTCTACACTTAAGGTGTTGTATAATGTCGTAGAGGCTCATTTGTAACGTTGAATTTCACCTTCTCATTGGGAAGGAAAGGTTAATTTAAAGCTTAATAAATTTGCCCTCTATAGTTGATGGGTGAGTACGGGCTCTAAATACTCTGAGCAAATTCTAATCTTTTGAAAATAAAGCTTTCCGGCTTTCAACTTGACTGGCGGCTTCCGTTACCGTGCCCCTTTGAGTACTGCATCAAGTGCCTTTATCAGATCTCTGTGCTCATTCTATCTTCACTCCTTGGATTTTGTTCCTAGTGGATTATAGAATAACTTTTTTTTTTTTTTAAATTGCATTAGCTAGAAAGGAAAGTGGTGACTATGCACAAAGTATAAATTAAAGTGTCATGCAAAGCCGAGAGGATGAGGAAATGTCACTTTAGTGCTACAAAAATGAGTAATGTGATATTTGTCGTTTTGTTTTTTCCAGTACCTGGACATGTCCCGTTCAGTTCGCTGAAGGGCACACCATTTGAAGACAAGATCTTCCTGAACTGGAAGGAGCCAACCGAGCCAAATGGCATTATCACTCAATATGAGGTACCACCGCATTCATCTGCTGAAAAGTCGTCCTAAAATAATAGCCGTAATTAATCATGACTGGTTCTACAGATTGTTGTTTGCAAGTTCCTAGCAGCTTGAGGTTATTGGACCATCATGAAGGGCAGAGTAGTGATGAGGATAGTGAAGCCCTTGGACAGGTGCAGCGCCGTCTGTGCTCATCATTGTACATTTTCTTAATAAGTTGCATGACATGATGAAACAATGAATGTACAGGATCTTTATAACATTAAACAGCATCCACTATTTAGGGACAACTTTTTTTTTCTTAAATGCAAGTATTTTTGGTTAAAAATAATTTTCCTAATTTGGATTTGTTAACATTTAGCATAGTTTGCATTCTATAGCCTCTGCGCTGCTGGCTGCAGAATGGGTTAACTGATCGGTCAAATTAGGTAGTTGAAGGTCCAATGGGAGAGTTTCTAACTCTAATCTGCCCTTTTCAGCTGATTTATGGCCACAGACCAAAAAGAGCATGTAAAAATCAATCCATTCAGCATATTTAGTTACACAAATATTTAGCACCAAATGCATGCATTTAATGGGAAGCCAGCTATTATCAGATGCTCAACCTACCGTAGTTAAATATTTTTTCTTTTCTTTTTTTTTTTTCAATACTATCTTTTTTTTAGAGATTAAAAATTAATACCCTTGCAGCAGGCGACCCCTTTAATCTTGCTGACGCCCTATAGGCCCTTGATATAAAATATTGGCGTATGAAAGGTGCTCTATCCTAACTTTTTTTTGTACACTTCCCTATATTTTCACAGGTGAAATACAACAGTATCCGGTCATTTGACCCCGCAGTTCCCGTGGCAGGTCCTCCTCAGACTGTGACCAAACTATGGAATAGCACCCACCATGTCTTCTCTCAGCTGCACCCAGGCACTACATACCAGTTTCTCATAAGAGCTAGTACAGTAAAGGGGTTTGGACCAGCAACAGCCATTAATGTCACCACCAACATCTCAGGTAATATAACCCACAATCTGATTACCAGAAAATAGATGCACTGAATTATCTGACCAAAATGGTTTCCTGATCACAATAATCCAAGAAATGGAAAACTCTGCTTATATGTACATGTACGTCTTAACTTCTCCTTACATGGAAAATCCAGAGTACTGGAACCTTGGTACATACATTACATCCTTGGTAATGTATATTACTGGTACCCAGGCCCTTGTTGACTTATAAGAGGGTCTTCTTTTAGACACACGGGAAGAACAGTACTGAATACAACTTTAGACCTCATCCATCTTCGTTTGCATGTTTTATCTGTGTATTTCATAGTTAGAACACACTCCTAATCTGTGCACCTGTTCACATGCCCTTTATTTTAGCTTCCTTTTATGGACCTTTTATGTTCTCAAAAAAAAGTCATGATGACTCATTAGTTTTTGGTTCGCATCTTTTCCAAATTTCTCATTGTTCATCCTTTGGTATCTCAGACAGAAGCCCTAAGATTAGAGCAGGCAAACCCTACATGTGTTGCGGCTTTCGAACAGCCACGAGACATGCAACCACGAGGAATTGAACATATTTAGTCAGCGGGGTCTGCTCTTACTATTTTTTTTCGGTTCCTACAACAGAAAATTGATCTAATGACTTCTCAATGGCGCTCTCAGGATCTCTTCTCACTTGTCTTCAGTTTTTATTTATTTTTTTTTTTATCTTCTGCTTTTCTTCTCAGCCAATGGAATTGTCAGTCAGATGTCGCACTAGTCAGGGAATAGAGCTGATGAGGCAGAGGCTCAAGAAATGTTCCGATCATGCCAAGAGCACTGCAGCCAAATTTTCTTACGGAATAGTTGCAGAACAACCGACTGCTTATACCAATGGACATGTCCTCTGTTTCAGATACCCTTTATATGTAATTTCTACACAAGACTTTTCTGCTTGTCCCTTTCCTTTATCAGTTGTATTTCATGTTTTTACAGCTCCAACGTTACCGGATTATGAAGGCGTTGATGCATCTCTTAATGAAACTGCCACCACCATCACTGTTCTGCTTAGACCTGCACAGGCTAAAGGTGCTCCTATCAGGTATGTGGGCGCACTCTCAGGTTCATTTTTGCTGTATAAAATGTCAGTTGGAAGTCAAAATCCCTATATCAAAACCAAACCCTATTTTTAAAGCCGCTAGATCTCGAATATTTATCGTCTACCATGTACCTGAACTGCTAGCTTTGCAGAAAGCATTTGTATGAGACTGTTCATATTCTGCGTCCTCCAAGTGCAGTGCAGTTCTTCTCAGTTTTCTTATTTCTCCATTTCCCTTACTCCTTTGCTCTGTTGTTGCGTATGTGAGAGATACGATGGGCAGATTTTCTCTGGATGAAGGGTTCTTCCTCTCGCTTTGCTAAGAGTTGGTAGTTAAATTGAAGGCTCATTACTGAAATCTGTAATTGTAGACGTGACAAGGTTTCCTGGAACTTTACAAGTCTATTCTGTCTTTGTCAATTATGGGCCTTCTCCTCCTCTGTGCTTTGAGAAAGCCGAGCTACATTGATTACTAAATTATGATGCCTCTGGCTTGGAGCTGTGAGGAGCGGGCTTAGGCATGTGCTTCGTATGGAGACAGAAAGAGCCACTTTGTTGTGTGTATGTGAGCTTCACTAGGCAGATTTGATTCAGTGCTATTGCATTCATTGCTGGGGATTCGTGCATCTGTCATGGTAGTTTTAGAGATATCAGCACATTTTTCTAAAGGCACACAACTCATCCTGTGCAAGTCAACTACGTTATTTAGACAGCACCAGTAAAATTGCTGAAATGACTTGATGGAAGTAATGGGGAAACGCACTTTATAATGGCAGTCATGCAGTCTTTAATTATATTCATCGGGCTTTGTTTTTTCAACACTGCTTGTCTAAGAAAGTGCGTATTGTCAGAGGTAATACTTGGTAATAAGCAGCACTCCGAGACTAATGACTTATTTTCAGTGAATAAGTGAAAGCGTAGGTTGGTGTACGCTCAACTAAAAGGGAGCTCAGTTTGTTTGCTTGTCTACCTAAGCGCACACGCCATGTGCTGATGAGGTCATGCATGCTCATTCTCTTCTCCTTGGCGTTGCGTGCAAACTACTGTTTACAAGTCAGCAAAATTGAACATTCCACATCTGTTAATTGTTATGGAAGCCTATAAAGGGGTAAACACAAATACATTTTCATCCTAAATGCCAATCTATTTAACGCCATGATCAAATTTATTTTCTATATACTTTGATTAAAAAGTCCCCACCATTCCCTCACTACACTGTCTAACTGCTTTATTATTTTTTTTTACTGCTTCCGCTTTTGATTTTCTGTTTGAAAATCCCAGCACAGCGTGACCAGTGGTAGATGTTATGGTCACTACTCCTCCCTGAAATAAAGGATCATCAGTGACTCCCATTTCAGGGGCTGGAATAGTCCCTGCTCTACTGAGCATGCGTCGATTGTCCATTCCTACAGATGCTTAGTAGATTGTCACTGTGCAATATGCACAATGACAGTGTGCTTTCTCCCCAGTTCTGACCAGTAGTAATGAGTTGGCAGGAGAGCGCACTGTCACTGCGCGTTGTAAGAATACCCGGTGTGCAGAGACCAGCACCGCTCCTGCAGGTAATGTCATGAGTGCAGGTAATGTCATGAGTGTCATAAGTGTGTTTGCGTTTTTTCCATTTATATTATGTAATTTTACATTGTTTATTCTTTTACATTTTGACAAGAATTCTTTTGACCTTTCGTGAACTAAATGCAATGTGACTGTAGTCAGAAAGTTTGTTGTGTGGTGGCTTGTAAAGCAAGAGACAATGCAGGTTTTCTACCATCTGCTTGAAACATTTGCAAGAATCTTGTCTTCAGCAACTGTAAAGATGCAAGGCAGTCTATTTTAGTCCAGTGGACAGATTTCTGTCCATCTGTGCTTGAATTACAACATGTCAGTTAGTCTGTATCCGTATAGCTCTAAGCCAAGATAGCGAGGAAGCTGCAGCAAGGTCAGGAGGTGGGGATGCCTGTCAGCTCTTTCTGTCTCTAATGATATGACAACTGCAAATTGGAGCCTTAAGCAGAGCCCAAAGCCAGTCATTATGGTCAGCCCTGGGTTCCAGTTTCTCCATAATATCCTTTCAAAGGGAAATGCTAATGAAAATTGTTTAAAAAAAAAAAAAAAATATATATATATATATATATATATATATATATATATATATATATATATATATATATATATATATAATAAAATATCTTTAGCTGACAGCCTATTCTGCTCCGAGCCTTCCATAAATGTCGTGTAGCGCTGTGATTGCGAGACTCCTTGGATACTAAACAATCTCTAAATTATGGTTTGTTCTATGAAATGTGTGGAGTGTTCAGGAATGTATGAAGTAGATTAGCGCTTATGCAAAGCTATTGGCTGAGTGTATTTCTAATACACAGTTTATTTGAATTCTTTGTGTAGAGTCATATGGAAAAGGACTTTGTACCACTTTGCTCCTATTTTGGGCTTCCTTGTGTGATGTAGGACTGCCCGGATTTGAGGACAGGTTGTAAATGAGCTTTCGTGCATGTAAGAATTGGGCACTATGCCCCATTGTAACTCAATAGGGGTGATGCAGCGCAGGATCTGCGGCAATAAACATGGTGCAGATGTTTTATCAATCCACATTTAGGACTCTGCACAGATGAGGATAAGGTGTACAGTGATTGACCCTCTCACTTGGTCTTACTGGCCAAATCTGGGAGAAGATCCTGATCCTACAGCATGATAATTAACCAAATATTCTAGAAAATGCATGAATTGGAACAAATGCCAAATTTTTAATGTCAGGCAGGTTTAGACGAACAGCATGGCACTCGGCCGCATACTTTTGAACATGCTTGTAGTTGCCCAAAACTTGAGCCAGATACTTAATGTATAATAATGGTTTATAACTACTTATTGGATGGATAGTTGGTTTAGCTTTGTTAATATTCTGTTTTTCTGAATTTGCAGATGAAGAGGCAGTGAATCAGAGGCTTATTAAAGGTTTAGGTTATTTCTGTGGATTGCTTGTTCTTACTTGATAGAAAATGTGCTATCGAAGCAATCTGCAATCCACTTTATAAAAAAAACAAAATATTGTCTCGCCAGTGAAAAGTCATTGAAGTGCTGCTGCTAGGTGTCGGCCTTCTGTCTAACATTTGCAGTGAATGATTACCATGGCCGTTTTAAGACCGGCCCAGTGAGCGGACCTTTGCTGTCCATTGTCTGTTGTTACATGTAAATCTTCTTTAGAAATAGGAATTAGGGACAGGCCAGCAGGAACGGAGAGACAAACTGCCTGCAAACTGGGAAGTGAGGGAAAATAAGTTCCAGCACCTATAGTGCTGACAGAAAAATAATCAAGGGGCATTGCCTAATTCAGTGGGTGGCAACCTACAGTGCATGAAAATCTGGAGCGTTCTGATGTGCACCGAAAGTCACTTTTACTGGATGTCGGGTAGATTATGGTCTTCTATATTTTGGTATGAAAGAACAAGTACACGTTAAAAAGAAACAAAAAAGAAATTAATTTTACACTTGAACTGAAGTTGGCAGATTTATAAATATATTTTTCTGACCAACTAATACACTATTATGTACTTAGAGGGCTGTACTGAGCTTGGAAGATAAGATAAAGGATAATTTGTTGATCGCTGGGGGTTTGATCCACTGGACCATTACTGATCCCAAGAATAGGATTCTAGATACCGTAATTTCGTCATATGGCCAGTGAAAGATCTTAGAGCAGAGCCAAAGGGATTTATACACACACACTATAGACTTATTTTTTCCCCCACATATTGGTGCTGATCTGAACATCTGGTCTACACCAGTGCAGTGTTTTGACATCTCTTAATCCATGTAAGTAGATGTTTTTCTGAATTTCCCCTTTTGTTTAGAGTATCCCAATTCTCACATATACAATATGATCTTATAGTTTACAAGACAGCACTGAAACGACAGAAGTTACATTGCCAAGGTTCAAGATCTTACATCACAAAATCGAAAAAGTGCTGGTATTAAAGGCAGGAAATGTAGTAAAAATATAATTTAGCACCGTACTTTAGCCTTTTTTTAGTCTTCCACAGTCATTGTCTTTAAAGTATCAGTATCAGCGCAATGAAATATTTCAATAAATTGTTGTGTTAAATGTAGATTTTTGAAATAAGTGTGTACATGCGTGTGTGTATATATATATATATATATATATATATATATATTCATATTCATATTCTACACTTAACAGAACACAGTTGATTGAAATAGTATTTCATTTCCTGATGATACAACCCCGTTAAAGACCCCCGTTAAAGACAAAAAAGGCTAAGGTACTAAACTACAATTTTACTATATTTCCTGCTTTTAAAATCAGGACAACCCATCCAATCCACACAGGCAATGAAATCAAACCATAGATGTCCATAAATTATGTGTAATAATAAGAATTGACACAGGGAAAAAGTATTTAGCACACTTACTGCAATTTAGTTAATACTTCATACAAAAGCCTTGGAGAAAGTAGTTGCATGCATTGCTCAGGTGTGATTTTGGTACAGTCGTCCACACAAACTCTCTTCAAATCCTGAAGGTTCCATGGGCTCCTTCTATGGTCTCTGAGCTTTAGTTCCTTCCATATATTTTTTATATGGCGAATGGTTTAAAAAATAACAAAAAAACGAACTCTTGAAATTCTTCAGGCTTTTTTAGACTCCTTTACTTCCTGTCCTTTGTGGAAGAGTTTACAGAAGTCTGATAATTGCAACAGACAGGATTACAATGACAATGTACACACCTGAAAACACAGGATCCCACCAATAGGTGATGTAGTAGCTACCCCTTCCTTCAAATTTTGGTACTAGTGTTCATGTGGCTTTCCTGATAGAGCAGGAAGTTGGAATGTAGAATGGCCTCAGTGGCCTATGTAAAAATTGCACGTTTTCCCATTTTTAGATTAAATACAAATTGTGATATTGATGAAAAAAATAAAGATAAATAAAATATACATATAGCAGAACTTGATTTAAACCATGTAATCTTCTGTTCGTAAATGTCACGTTTCTGCTGTTTTCTTGCTGGAGTTGTTGTACATGACCTCTTATGTGAGTTGCATACGTGTGGTCATGTACCAATTGGCTTCTTTTCCAGCTTCTCTCAGTGTTTTCTCACTCCAGCAGGCAAATCAATCGAAATCCTGACAGTGTGCACATTGCACAATATTCCGATTTGCCAACATAGTCAACTGCAGAAATTACTGCAGAGTAACTTTACCGTTACTGCAGAGTAACTGTCGAAATTCATGTTGGGCCACTTGAACTATGACATGTTATCTTGGTCTCTTAAGAATTTCAGTAATCTTTTTAAAGCTACTTGAAAATGACTGTTTTTGTTGGCATGGATGAAATAATGTTTTTCTTTTTGTTTAGTGCATACCAAATTGTGGTAGAAGAATTGCACCCGCATCGGACAAAAAGGGAAACTGTAGGGATGGAATGTTATCAGGTTCCAGTTGCCTACAACAATGCCGGCACTGGTGGTTCCCCCTACTACTATGCTGCGGAGCTGCCCCCTTCTAACCTCCCTGAAGCTGCCCCATTTACCGTTGGTGACAACAGAACTTACCAGGGATTTTGGAACCCACCTCTAGCTCCTCGCAAAGGCTACAACATCTACTTCCAGGCAGTGAGCAGTGTTGAGAAGGTGAGTTTTGATGCTGACCGTGCACATGTTCTCTGTAATTCTCTACTTTTGCAGGTCTTTGATTTAGTTGCAGAATTCAATTTATTGTTTTCCAGAAGAATGTGTAGAATAGTTACATAAGTACTGAATTATAAAGCACACATACAAGAATGTCAGTGACTAAATTTATAAGGTTATTAAAGGAGTTGTGCAGGCTTGGGGTTCAAGTCTGCAATCACTTGTGAATCCTAACAAGGCTCACACTGTCAGGATTCTTTGGCATCGTGAGTGAGCAGGTGCATGACCGCAAGTATACGGTTTTCATGCATGTGATCATGTGGCAATTAGATGGGCACAGCCTCGTTCAATGCAAGTGAATTGAATGAGGCTGTACACGTCTTGTTGGAATGTGACCAGAAGCATGAGAATTGCATATCTGTGCACATATGTACACCCGCTCCCGCATCGGGCGCGCTGTGAGGACTCGCCAGTCTGCAGTCAGATCTGTCACCAGGTTTCACAATACTAACTGCATACGATATTAAAATAGAGTTCTTGTACCTGAACCTGATGAGGCTGGTGCACTTACTTTGATAATCCATGTAAGTATTCCTATTTGAAAATGTTCCTTCCTAGAACTAAAAACCCTTTCCGTGTTACTTTCTAGCTGGACTCCTAAATTTCTCATTTGTATTTCAATTCTAAGATCAATGTAATAATTCGGTTTGTAGTGTAAAATCTAGTAAATCATCCTCTTCACTCACTCATTTTTGGAGATTGGTAGAGTGCATATTCATTTTATTGTGCAGTTTTGTTTACCACAATGTGCTTGTTTTCATGCATTATCGCTTGCTGGCTCTAGTGGGTGTTCAGAGGGGGACGGTAGGGGCAGGCAGTGGGCGAAATGAATGAGAAGCAGCGAGGCTGAAGCCGAAGCTGCTATCTGTGAATGACTGCCTTGTTTAAAGTGAGTAAGAGAAAAGCACAGCACGAAGTGCAATAACGCAAGATGCTTTAAAATCCAATTTGAGAATCTTCCCCTAGATAAGTAGGGTCCTCTCGGAGATCGCAGCGTCCTTGTTATAAAGTCATCATGCCAGGTGTCTGAGGATTACTTGAAATTGCTCAGATGTGCAGTGAGATTGATAGCTGGGATCTGTACCTGGATGTTTATAACCAAATGGAAATTGAAGTTTTATATTTTTTCCCCCTCCTGTTTCTGTTTAGTGTGTTTATAGATTGTGATCTGTGAAATTATTACTTTTGCTACGCTCTTCTGTGAGCCTTTTAGTAATAGAGGTTAGTCTGCAGATGGTAATGATTATGCAACCGCTGCTATGGAAATAGTTCTTATTGGATGAAGATTGATTAATTCAAGTCAAATCACAACTTTATAGTTTAAAACAGGAAAAAATCATTCACGTTATCATTAGGTGATAATTAACGCTCCTAATGTACAGTACGGTCCAAAACGTTTAGGCGAGTGTAGACAAAATGCTTTAATCTATGAATTGTTTAAAAATAAGTGTTAATTGTTTGTCAATTAGCAAAGTGAATGAACAAAAGGGTAGTCTAAAGCAAATCAATATTTAATGCGACAAACCTTTGCCTTCAAAACTATTACATTTCCTAGGTTAACTTGCACAAAGTCAGGGATTTTGTAAGATTAAAGTAGCATGAATGAGTAACTAATTATACAAAACAGGGGGTAGTGATCATTTTCATATATGGGTTAAGACATGGTCTTAAAGGGACACTGTCACCTGAATTTGGAGGGAACAATCTTCAGCCATGGAGGCGGGGTTTTGGGGTTTTTGATTCACCCTTTCCTTACCCGCTGGCTGCATGCTGGCTGCAATATTGGATTGAAGTTCATTCTCTGTCCCCCATAGTACATGCCTGCACAAGGTAATCTTGCCTTGCACAGGCGTGTCCAATGGAGGACAGAGAATGAACTTCAATCCAATATTGCAGCCAGCATGCAAGGAAAGGGTGAATCAAACACCCAAAAGCCCCGCCTCCATGGCTGAAGATTGTTCCCTACAAATTCAGGTGACAGTGTCCCTTTAAAGAGAAACAGCAGTGTAGGAGGCTTAAATCTAGGGGAGGAACAGCCAAACTGCTACGGTGGTGATGCGGAAGAACATTTCCTGCCACAGCTCTTATACCACGGTAACATTGAGCACCGCAACAAGACACAAGGTAGTTCTACTGCATAAGCAAGGTCTCGCCAATGCAAAGTTTTCAAAGCAGACTGGGGTTTCGAGAAGTACTCTTCAAGCTCCTTTGAAGAAACTCCAAGTAATGGGGCAACATTGAATACTGTAGACACAGTGGTCAGCCAAAGGAACTTAGTGCAGTAGCTGAAAGACACATCATTCTTGCAACCACTGGGACTCAACTTTACCTATCTGCTCGGAGAAGTTTGGATAGAAGTGGTGTTTATGGAAAAATTGTAGACTAAAATCCATACTTTCGATGTGGAAACAAGGCAAGCAACTCAGTTATGCACAATAACATAGGTACTGGGCTTCAGAAAAATGGCAGCAGGTACTCTGGACTCAAAATTTGAAATATGTGGCTGTAATACAAGACAGTTTGTTCCCCGAAGAGCTGGAGAGTGGTACAATAATGTGTATGCAGGTAAAAGTGAAGTATGGTGGAGGTTCCTTTCTAGCTTGGACTGCATTTCACGAAATTGAGTTGGGGATTTGGTCAGGATTAATGGTGACCTCAATGCTGAGAAATATCGACATATATACTTAACGTGCAATACCATCAGGAAGGCATCAGATTGGCTCCAAATTTATTCTGCAGCCGAATGATGACCCCAAACACACAGTCAGTGTCAGTAAGAACTTTCTTCCACATAAAGAACAAGAAGTTCTGGAAGTGATGATATGGCCCCCACAGAGCCCTGATTTCAACATAGTCTGTCTGGGGTTAGTCCTCAAAGATGTTTGGGACAATCTTCCTGCTGAATTCCTTCTAAAACTGTGTACAAGCGTATCTAGAATAATTGACTTTCTGATGGTAAAGGGTGGTCACGCAAATATTAATTTGCTATAGTTTTCTCGCTTGTTGATTTTACTTTGCATTCTGTTAATTTGTGTTAATAAACCAATACCACGTCTGTTTTTAAAAATATTTTTACTTTATAGCTTTTTTTTCCCCAACCTGCCTAAAACTTTTGCACTGTACATATTTTGTGTAGGTACCAAATACACCCTGTGTGGATGTGTTTTTAAAATGTAGTTGAAGTTTAGCCATCCACTGCAGACCAAAACGCTATGTACAGACTAGATTAGAAATGCTGCCCAGTGGCTTTGTTCCATTCAGTGGAATAGCTGAAGCATTTTAGGTATATTATGCTGTGGATAATGGAAAAACCAAGATTATAGGACTAGCTAGTGTTTGTTTGTTTTTTTACTTGCCTTCCAAGGAAGAAAGCCCTAACTGAAGCTGCCATGAATCCAATTTTACTTAATTGTTACCTGGACTCTGATTCATATTAAACTGCAGGCAAGAACTTGCCCAAAATGGTAAATATAGAGCCTATAGGGCTCATGCAGACTTCTGTGCGAATAGGTGCAATCTCAACCGCAATGCATGCACTGGCTGCACCTTACCGAAGTTTGACAGCCTTATAGAAATACACGAAGCTGTCATGCTTCAGTGGAGGGACCCTCTCCTAGTCCATGCATTAGCAAGTCTGAGCTCGGATCATTTTGCACATATTTCTGCATGAGCTCTAACTTATTGCCTAATTTAAAAGTTACACATTGCCTGCCTCCAGTGGCTGTGTTAACATGGCACGCACTTGAGGCCTCCATACATTTTAGGTTGGCATATACAGTGGGGAAAAAAGTATTTAGTCAGCCACCAATTGTGCAAGTTCTCCCACTTAAAAAAGACGAGAGAGGCCTGTAATTGACATCATAGGTAGACCACAACTATGAGAGTCATAATGAGAAAACAAATCCAGAAAATCACCTTGCCTAATTTGGCAAGATTTATTTTGCAAATTATGGTGGAAAATAAGTATTTGGTCACCTAAAAACATGCAAGATTTCTGGCTCTCACAGACGTGTAACTTCTATTTTAAGAGGCTCCTCTGTCCTCCAATCCACTCAGGCCTCTCTCATCTTGTTAAGTGGGAGAACTTGCACAATTGGTGGCTAACTAATTTTTTACCCCCACTGTAATTGCTAACAAAGGCAACTACCTTTCTGTTGAACCTGGTGCCGATCATTGACTGCTCCTGCTGGAGATTAAGCTGCTCCCTGTCAACAGAGCAGTGGTTTCTCTTCCTGTTGGCAGGGCGGAAGGATAATAATAATAATTTTATTTCTATAGCACCAACATATTCCGCAGCACTTTACATTTTAGATGGGACTTGTCCAGACAATAGACATTAAGCATAACAATAAACACATAGATCAACAGATACCAAGAGGAATGAGGGCCCTGTTCCTAAGCTTACAACCTATGAGGAAATAGGGGAGACACGAAAGGTGGATGGTAACAATTGCTTTCGTTGTTCGGACCAGCCATAATGTAAGAAATTGGGTTTTCATGTAATGCTGTATGAACCGGTTATCAGCCAGAAAACGTAAAAGTACAGACACAGAGGGCTATTAAGTGCATAAGATGTACAAGAACATGATGGAAGGAACCTGGTTATGGTAAAGGTTTTGAATGGGCAACACAAGGATAGTTAGATTAATGTTTTGAGGTGGTAGGCCAGTCTGAAGAAATGCGTTTTTAGCGCACGCTTAAAACTGTGGGTATTGGGGATTAATCGAATTAACCTGGGTAGTGCATTCGGGAGTGGGAGGTTCTGATTATTGAGGATGATCATTAGCAGAATGAAGGGCACAGGTAGGGTGGTAGACTGAGACGAGGGAGAAGATGTAGGGTGGTGCTGAGCCGTGGAGTGCTTTGTGGGTGAGGTTGATAAGTTTATACTGAATTCTGGAGTTAATGGGTAACCAGTGTAATGGCTGGTACAAGGTAGAGGCATTGGTGTAACGGTTGGTGAGGAATATGATCGTGGCTGCTGCAGTCAAGACAGATTGGAGAGGGGAGAGTTTGGTAAGAGGGAGACCGATTAGTAGAGAATTACAATAGTCCAGACGAGAATGAATAAGAGAAATAGTAAGAGTTTTTGCAGAGTCGAAAGTAAGAAAGGGTCGAATTCTAGAAAGGTTTTTGAGGTTCAGATAACAAGAGCGAGTCAGTGATCGGATGTGGGCGGTGAATGAAAGCTCTGACTCAAGTATGACCCCAAGAGAGCTGGCGTGTTGCTGGGGAGTAATGTTAGAACCACACATGGAAATGGTAATGTCGGGCATAGGTAACTGCTGGTGTCATGTCACCGGCTTCCTCCAATTAGGCAGTGAGGAGCCAGCTGTCAATCCGCATGACACCAGGAGTCCCGCCCTGTTAACAGGAAAAGAAACTCTGTGAATGTGACGTCAGCGAAGTCTCTAATCACTCTGTGCTAGCGGATAACAGCGCCAGGTACAGAATGCCGGTTTGTAGCAACTACCTGCCTGTTAGAGCTTAGGCACATTTTTTATTTTTGTCCCTGATATTCCCTTTAACAACAATGATTAGTGTGAGGGTCTTCCAACTCTCATGGAAGATAAAGGTTCTGCCATGACCGATTTTGGACTTCTGATACTTTTGTTCTCTCTCATATAAGCCACATCCGAAGCACTCTCTGTCATAGGAAACACATGAGCATTAGGGAGAACGACATGTTTTCTCCTGTATTAAGCTACGTGCACGTGTTAAGTATTTGGTCAGTGTATTACATCAGTATTTGTAAGCTAAGGCTAGGAGGAACAATCTGAGGAAAAGTATAATAGAAACACGTCACCACTTCTGTATTTATCACCCACTCCTGGTTTTGGCTTACAAATACTGAGGTAATATACTGACCAAATACTGAATATGTGAACGTGACACAAGGTGGAGTCGGATAGGTGGCTGCTGGCCAAACGATCGTATAACCAACTGCTATCTGTTGGGTATTTGGCGCCTTAGGCAGTTAAGCTAGTGGATCATTTGTGTAGTGTTTATATGTTTTCACTAGAATTTAGGTATCAAAATCCCCTTTTTTTCCGATGACTGCACCTCTAATGATACATTTATAGCATATCTGCATTAAATGTCTGAAGTAAGAAAACACTATTAAATGCCAAAGGTTTTTTTTCTCGTATTATAGTAAGGAAATAAAACATAGACTCATTGATGCTTTTTTGTTTGTTTTTCCCATTAGGAAACAAAGACTCAGTGTGTGCGTATTGCAACCAAAGGTAAGATGTGCTGCCTGCTCGTCACTGGCTATATTTGGGAATTCACAGCGTCTTTTCTTTGGAAGCTTCAAGCAGTTAGATTCTGCTTCTTACCAGCTTATATAGTCTTTCTTCGATGGTCACGTGCCTGTTTTAGACTCGCAGAATTGAGGAGATACGATAAATGTATCTCTAAAATGTGTGCTCTGTGGGGTCCTGTTCTGGGAGCAGCTGGAGACTTATGGAAAAGTTGACAACACGATTTACAGATGGCGTCCTGCTTCTGTGGATGACAAGCAAAATATACCTTTTCTGCTCAATATTCTGTGCATTTAACTTTTAGTTTGTACTTTAAAGCTAAACTGATTTGAACAACTTTTCACTATTTATTTTACAATTCTGCGGGAGGGCAAGACCTGGACCAAGCGACTGCCTTATAGCAGTGGTCAGGGGATGCGTGTCTGTTCCTTCCTGTTTTCCTCCAGCAATTCTCCTTTCCAAAATCTGCAGATCCCAGATGCATAGTTCGGTCATTGAAGGGGAAATAATCGTACCGTTTCTACTAATTTCTCTTTGGTTATGGCAAAAGGCTAAGTCAAGAAAGGGAAAGGTGCAGCCGCAATGTCAGGAGGAACAATTTTTATCACATTTGATCTTATGAATATTAATATGTCATTTTTCTTTAAAGACCGATGGTGCATCAAAAGAACGTAGCAAAACCATTTTCACATTCTGTACACCCAAAGGGTGTGTTTTGAGGAGGAGAAGTCCGACTTGGCTTTCAAGAGAAATCCATGTCCAATTAATACACGTTTTTTTTTTATTTACAATGTTAACTATATGCTAAAACGAACCTGGAAATATGATTCCCCAGGGGGACTTGAAGCTGCGATTGTCCGATCACTTCTGTGCTTCAGCACTGTATAGCAGAAATCACAATCTCCTATGAACACCGGCCACAGGCTGGCCTTCACAGGAGGAATGTAATGACCGGTACCAGGGTCATCAGCAGACCTCTGGCTGTCGTGACAACCCATTGGTGCCACACGATCACGTGCCAATGGGTGGGATGAATGACGTTCTTCCGACTGGCACATGTTTAAATCCTGATGTCAGTGATTGACTGTGAGATTGAACAAGTTAACAGCCATGGGCTTAGCACCGCTCCACTCCGTGGCTGTTAAAGGCACATGATGACTGATTCATCACGTTCGAGGAAGTTGTGAGCTTGGTGTGCATGCCCTCATCAAAGGCAGGAACACGGCCTTTAATTAGTAAATGTACGTCAAAGGTAGTCAAGACATTAAAGTAGTGAAATGTCACTTTTTCCCATGATAAGGACTTTAAAACCGTGTGGGCAGCACGGTGGCTCAGGGGTTGCCACTACATTTTTGCAGCGCTGGAGTCCTGGGTTCAAATCCAACCAAGGACAACATCTTCAAGGAGTCTGTATGTTCCCCCAATGTTTGTGGGTTTCCACTTGGTACACAGATTTCCTACCACACTCCAAAAGACACACTGATAGGGAACCTACATTGTGATCACTAGTGGGTACAATGATGGTGACGTTTGTAAAGTGCTGCGGAGTATGCGCTATACAAGCAAAACATAATAGGCAATTGTGGGGGGGGGGGGAATAGGAACAGAACTTGCTGTGTGAACAGCAGTGTGGATTTCCAATTGAAATCAGTAGGAAAATTATTCAGAGAGTATTTGAACCATCTGATCCGCTTCAAAATCCATGTAAAAAAAACCTGCGAACAATTCCTTACAAATCAATATGTGATTCAATAATCATAATACTCTTTATATTGCTCCCGCATATTCCGTAGCGCTTTACATCATCACTGTCCCCTTTGGGGCTAACAATCTATATTCCCTATCAGTATGTCTTTGGAATGTGGCAGGAAACCGGAGAACCCGGAGGAAACCCACAAACACAAAGGGAGAACATATTCTGAATAATTTCTGCTTGAAAAAATATTCCAAATGTAACCACTGAATCAATAGCAGCCGAAAGAATTCCAATACAGAATCCGCAAGAAATATCCACATCAAAAAGCATTGCACGTATCCCCCGACGGTGGAAATTATCTATTCATTGGTGCTATTTGGGGTCAGGAACAGTTCTGCCTTTCTATGCTCAGGTCTTCAAGGGGCAACATAAATTGCTGAATGGAGCACCAAAAGACTTGATAAGTGTAGAAAAGCTTAGAGACGTCTAATTCCAGGGGAGGGAAATAACCTTTATGACTGTAGAGATACATCATCCTCTGAGTCGTTGGGTAATAGCCACAGTCATTTCCTTGTGTCAGGATATGTTTTTTTATTTCTATATTAAAAGCATTTGTGGGTGTTTTCCATACATTTGTCTACCACATACTTCCATATACACTTTTCATCCATTATCTAGACTAAATTGGTGCTGCAGAACGTTCTTCACCAGCCTAGCGCTTTACTTGGGAGAATTTCCAAGCATTTCGTTAGAACCGAGTGCACCCATGTGTTTTATCTACCTGTGCTTTAGGGCTTAGGTATTCTGAGAATAGCTCTTCATTTCAGGTTTTTGAATGTAGATTGGGCTGATAGTCTACATAAAAAAATGCCTATTTTAACTCTTTGAGGTACATTTGTTACCTTCTCAGAAATGACTCCATAGTCATACTCTTAGCAGTATTTTATGATGTCTGATAAGCTTATTTTTGCCTGATAAAAATAAAGTTGGCTCTTTAGAGGAGTTTTCTGTCAAGGGAGTTTGTGGTCAGATTGTGGTTCGGGCAGCATCAATCAGACACTGGCTGAGCTATAGCAGCCATATATGTTTTACACTGGAATACTGACATGTTTTAGACACTACGAAAAACCGGCCATGGGCTGTGCATCTCGGCTGACTAGTCCAAAGCAGGGCCTAGGCCAATTTCTCCTCACCCCGCTCCCCCGTGACTGATGTATCTTTCCCTAGAAACACAAATGGGGCGAGACCTGTCACCCAACGGAGAGAAGCCACCATGAACTGGCGTCTCGGAAAAGTCAGCGGAGACAACTAGTCCATAACTGATTTTAGAAAGTATGGTTCCTCTGAAATGTCGCAGTTCTTAGAGTGAAACATACCTGGCTACAATTGCAGTGTCTGATCCATGCCGCCTAAGGTTGGGCAGCATGAATCTGATGACTGTTTCCTTTAATGAGTGAATCTTCAGCTATTTCTTGAAAGTGTTCTAGATTTAGTATTCTTTTTAGTTAAAAAAAATTATTTTGGACAGGAATATAAAGAAAACTACAAAATATTATGCATATTTGTTCGTGCAGTGTCCAAATTATTATTTTCTATAATAACCTATATCAACAGTCGTCTCCATAGTAAGCTATACAGGGATATCGGACAAAAACATAGTCTACGGTAATCCATAGATGAAGGGGATAGGGTGGTGAGCAGGAATGGTAAGAGATTAGATAACCATACCTTTGCCGAACAAATACTTATTTTGTACACTGCTTATGGTTATCATATGGTTATCATATTTTGTATTGCTACAGGGTAGCAGAGATATTGCACATCTGTATACGAAATCCACGGCTGCCAATTTAGTTAGAAAGATTCCATAGCGTCGTTGTCTTTTCATACGTAATTTTGAAAATCCAAGGGTAAGTTACTGTTCACATTCTCATTGAAGTATGAACATCAAGAAAGGCTCTCAGCATCTATAATCGTATCCATAAACTTTTAGACTATTGGCATACAGCTGGATGGTATGTACTGGCATACTTTTTTATGGAAAACTACAGTTGACTACTTTTTCAATTCAAAAACCATAGGTCAGTATGTATTACTGGATAGCTTGCTGTTTCATATACTGATGAATACCTCCCAACCTATAATGTAAATGCATGTCTAACATATATTGCCATTATAGTGTGCGGAGTTTAATCAAGAGAAGAACATGCCTGCAGCGTTAGTCTGCAGGAGTAGGCTCCTTTCTCATTGCACTTAGCGGTGTCTAATAGCCTTCTGTTATGGGAAAGCTCCCAGCCCATATGCCAAACATACCCATAGGCTCCCGTTTACCTGTTGAAGCCTGAAGAGTATGTTTTTAGCCTATATGTCTGTATTCCTTGTAGGAATCTTAGAGTGCAGCTGTTCATTTCCTAGGATATCCTACTAATGCCTCCACTTATGTGCTTTTAATTATGCATCCATCTCAAAGGAGGTGACTAGTCTGTTCAGATATCTATATGTGTGTAGACGTATGTGTACATACATATATTATATGTTCCATATTTATTTTTTTTGAAGAGGAGGAAAAATTGCAGAAAAAATTAGATAGAATAATACTTAGGAGATTACTTGGTGTGTTCACACAGTTCTTTGACATGGATTTTGGAGCAGATCTGTTTTAAAATATTTATCAAGAGTATGTGAAGAGTTTTTTGTTGTGGGTTTATTTCCATATACACAGAAAGAAGCTCGGTGTGAACCTTTTCTCCTTCGAGTGGTTCTGTCTGACATTGGGGCTTGGGTCTATTGGATCCCCACCCTTAGGGTTTTCTTCATCCATAGGGTGCTAACTTCATCCCCTCTCTGCAACGATCTAGCGTAATGTCGGACAGTTCGAGGTTTCTTTTTATACATCACTTTGTCTCCTGATGTTGGAATCTGCAGTGCTGTTAGTCCTCATCTATAAAACATGTTTGTAATAAAGTTATTGCTGAGCCTCCGCTTTCTCACAAGCGGTGGGATAGCAGTAACTGTCACCATGGAACGTCTCTGATCATTGTCTTCTCGTCCTTTGGTCCATGTGCAGTTTACCTTGTCATATGCAATTCAAATCAACATTCGCCGTGTCGCAATAGATTTTCCCCTCTGCTTTATTAAGTGACCTATCTTTTCTGCAGGTAATGAACAATTGTATTTCATCATGTTTGGATAAGGGTCTGTACATGTTCAGCTAAATTATAATCATGTGAAACGGTGAACTCGCCATATACAAGGCAACTAAGGATGAATAGAATATGTCAAATAGAAATATTGCGCTTATATAGAATGAATATAATTTTTAAGCTTGAGATTACCGTGGCCAGAAAGAAGCAGTTTATCAAAAAGTCTAATTTATTGACTGGTCATCTAATCGTATTGAAAATGAAAGCTAGAATAAGTTGTTACTCTGCTAAATCTCATGATCCTTATAGTCCCGATTATATTGCTGTCCTAGGTTCGGAATAGGATTTGCAATTTTTTGACTTCTAGATAAACATGATGTCATTTTATTGTACTTGATTCGTAATGAATCACATGCTTTTTTCCCATTGGTACAATTTTAATAGCGTTCATTAGTCGCTGTGTAACTTCCTATGCAATGCAGTGCCAGCAGCCAAATAAATCTTTTTGTTTGAGATTTCATTGCTTTATAAATACAAGCAAATCAATGGGGATTCTGGGTCCTGAGACCCTTAACGATCCTCTAAACTTTCTGTGATGAATCAGAAGATGACCATAGCGGTGCTGGACACAGGAGAAGGCGGCGATCAGTGAGACCCCTACCGATCACTCAAATTCACCCTTGAGAGGTGCATAGCTCAGGAGAAGGGAGCACACAGCTACGTGGGGTACAGATTCAATACAAAGCATAGGCTATAAAGCCTATTCAGTTTACTAACTCTGAGTTTTGTGCATGCTCAGCCAGCGTTTCATTACCTTCTCTGGTGTCCAGTGTCACTATGGTAGTCTTCTGAGTCATGAGAGAAGGTTCAGACCCTCTGGATCACTCTGGGGTCTATGAGTAAAGGCAGCGATACCGACAACGATCCGGATCGCTGCAGCGTCGCTGTTTGGTCGCTGGAGAGCTGTCACACAGACAGCTCTCCAGCGACCAACGATCAGGGGAAAGACTTCGGCATCGTTGAAACTGTCTTCAACGATGCCGAAGTCCCCGGGTAACCAGGGTAAACATCGGGTTACTAAGCGCAGGGCCGCGCTTAGTAACCCGATGTTTACCCTAGTTACCATCGTTAAAGTAAAAAAAACAAACGCTACATACTTACCTACCGCTGTCTGTCCCCGGCTCTGGGCTTCTCTGCTCTGGCTGTGAGCACAGCGGCCGGAAAGCAGAGCGGTGACGTCACCGCTCTGCTTTCCGGCTGCCCGCCGCTCACAGCCAGAGCAGAGAAGCCCAGCGCCGGGGACAGACAGCGGTAGGTAAGTATGTAGCGTTTGTTTTTTTTACTTTAACGATGGTAACTAGGGTAAACATCGGGTTACTAAGCGCGGCCCTGCGCTTAGTAACCCGATGTTTACCCTGGTTACCAGCGAAGACATCGCTGAATCGGCGTCACACACGCCGATTCAGCGATGTCAGCGGGACCTCAACGATCAAAAAATGGCCCAGGCCATTCCGACACGACCAGCGATCTCACAGCAGGGGCCTGATCGCTGCTACGTGTCACACATTACGAGATCGCTACTGAGATCGCTGTTGCGTGACAAAACTTGTGACTCAGCAGCGATCTCGCTAGCGATCTCGCTATGTGTGACGGGGCCTTAAGTCAGAAATCACTTTTTCAATGTAAGCTTATGAAGGGTCAGAACGAAGCACCAGTATAATAGCGGTTTTCTTCAGTTGTTCGCGCTGCTCTTGATGAGGAGGCATGCTGGAGTCAGATGCTAATCAGGAGCGCCAAACAAGTGCTGTGGCCATCTATGTGTGCCTCGCCACAAATCCTACTCCAGTTCTTGCTGGGATAAGATTTGTGACGTATCTGAGGCTGCTGCTCCTCATGGATTTGACAAGCTGCGATCACCACATCTCTGTCCCGCCCCATCTCATCGCACTTTGTTGGAGCTCGGTGAAAATGGCATTAAAACGCTCTACGTTACAAAGTTTTAGCTTTTTACATCTGAATACTGATGGCACATGAATTTGAGATTATCCTTGAAGAATGGTCAAATATGTTGCAATATGTCACAAACGTGTTCATTCCATGCCTCGATGACTTTTGATGTGAGGTGCAGTCATGTTTGCATCGACTAATTTTAGTAAATTGATCATTTTAGTAATAAAGTTTGTATTTGTAACCTTTCATGTTAAGGATCTTGTCCAATTTTTAGAAATTGTTCAGTGAGATTGGTTAAAGCCTTACATTTGAAAGGGAGTGTAGTCATTTATGCTGCATACTGTACAATTACAACGTTTTAAACTTACAAAATGTCATTGGTTTGGATGTGCTTCTTTAAGAAAGACTACATCTGCAGTTATGAAGTTGGGTAGTGTTTATCGAGGCTTCATTGTGGTAGGTGACGTCACTAATTTCTGAAAAAAATTTGAAAATGTTTGAAATAGACGTTTTTAGATAAGTTGGATTCATCATTTAGCCTTGCACAATGTTGATGAAATTGTTCCATGGCGTACAGAAGAGATACTAGTACAACGGTAACACAAAGATTTCTTATAAAATACCATAAATCGGTATCTTGATTTTAAATGTAAGTTTTTCCGAAATTTGTCTGAACTGGGACCCATATTTAGTTATTCACTGGGACCCTATTATTTCAGTATATGGCTTTTGGTTAGCATTGATATACACCTATTAGAAGCCTGATTTATTATCTTTTATTCACTACTCCTTTTTATTGCATGCTTCATTTTCCACTAGAAGACAAAGATCAGACCTTAAACTCCTGCTTACGCCTTTATGGCACACAAAAGGGATGCAAATTATGTAGAGTCCTTTAGATGATCCCCAACCCTTCTGGTGCTGATGTCGTTCATCATTAATCAAGAAAGAGCCTGGGTCAGGAACTCTCTTCAACATTTAATAGATCCTTTATCATTGAAATAATTTCTCATAAAAGATTGGATGAATTCATCTTTGTCACGTTATCACTGGAATAATGATTAGGTTGGTCTGTAATTACCCTTCTTACCTTCAGCAGTGCACAGAGTTATCACCTTCACTTGGGAGAAATTCCAGCTACTCTTTTATTATGGACCTTCTGACATTTCTGGCGGTTTTGGGACCCTCTTGTCATATAAAGTAGCTGTGAAGTCTTTCAAGGGTTATCCTGTACATGAGGATGCATACCACACACAAAGTATTTGTTTTGAACTTGGGTTTTAAAGTGTAATTGTCCTTTTTAATTGTTATTTCATAAATCAATAGTACACGCAAAAATAAGCAACTTTGTAATGTCTTATCAGATAAATTTGTTTTTCTTCTCCTTAACTGATCATTATCAAAATTCTCAATTCTTGAGTAAAATCCATATTCAATGAAGGCATACTTTCCCATTAATGAGATAGGAGATGACGTTTGCTACTGGTAAAATTCTGTGTATAAGGCAGGAGGAGGAGGGAGGAGCTCTGCCTCTAGCTCCTTCCTGTTCCCATCTACATATAATCTTATCAGCACCAACTGCCATCTCCTATCTCAGCAATGGGAAAGCATGTCTTCACTGAATACAGATTTTACCCAGGGTTTGAGAATTTTGATGATAATCAGTGCTGACAGAAAGAAGCAAACTTCTCTTATAAGATATATTACAAAGTTGATTATTTTTAAACTAGATGGTAGCCCAATTCTAACGCATCGGGTATTCTAGAATATGTACAGTAGTATATAGCACAGCCCACATAGTATATAGCACAGCCTATGTAGTATATAGGACAGCCCATATAGTATATAGGACAGCTCACGCAGTATATAGGACAGCTCACACAGTATATAACACAGCCCACGCAGTATATAACACCGCCCACGCAGTATATAACACCGCCCACGCAGTATATAACACAGCCCACGCAGTATATAACACAGCCCACGCAGTATATAACACAGCCCACGCAGTATATAACACAGCCCACGCAGTATATAACACAGCCCACGCAGTATATAACACAGCCCACGCAGTATATAACACAGCCCACGCAGTATATAACGTATATAACACAGCCCACGCAGTATATAACGTATATAACACAGCCCATGCAGTATATAACGTATATAACACAGCCCACGTAGTATATTGCCCAGCCACGCGGTATATAACACAGCCCACGTAGTATATAACACAGCCCACGTAGTTTATAACACAGCCCACGTAGTATATAACAGCCCACGTAGTATATAACAGCCCACGTAGTATATAACAGCCCACGTAGTATATAACACAGCCCACGTAGTATATTGCCCAGCCACGCGGTATATAGCACAGAGACGTAGTATATAACAGCCCACGTAGTATATAGCAATGTGGGCACCATATCCCTGTTAAAAAAAAAAAAAAAAAAAAATTTAAATAAATAGTTATGTACTCACCTTCCGGCGGCCCCCGGATCCAGCCTAGGCATTTAGCGATGCTCCTCGCGACGTTCCGGTCCCAAGAATGTATTGCGGCAACAACACGTGATGATGTAGCGGTCTCGCGAGACCGCTACGACATCATCTCGCGAGACCGCTATGTCATCTCCGGGCATTGCCGTAATGCATTCTTGGGACCGGAGCATTGCGAGGAGCGGGAAAGGCGCCGGAAGGTGATAATAGAATGATTTTTTAAAATTATTTTTAACATTATATGTTTTTACTATTGATGCTGCATAGGCAGCATCAATAGTAAAAAGTTGGTCACACAGGGTTAATAGCAGCGTTAACGGACTGCGTTACACCGCGTTATTCCGCGGTGTAACGCACTCCGTTTAACGGACTGCTAAAACCCTATGTGGCCGCTGACTGGAGGGGAGTATGGAGGGGGCACTGACTGGAAGGGAGTAGGGAGGGGCCAATTCTTGGCCTGACTGTGCCTGTCACTGATTGGTCGCGGCCAGCCGGCTGCAACCAATCAGCGACCCGGGATTTCCGCGACAGACAGCTGGAAGTACCCCTTAGACAATTATATATATACAGTGGGGCAAAAAAGTATTTAGTCAGTCAGCAATAGTGCAAGTTCCACCACTTAAAAAGATGAGAGGCGTCTGTAATTTACATCATAGATAGACCTCAACTATGGGAGACAAACTGAGAAAAAAAATCCAGAAAATCACATTGTCTGTTTTTTTATCATTTTATTTGCATATTATGGTGGAAAATAAGTATTTGGTCAGAAACAAACAATCAAGATTTCTGGCTCTCACAGACCTGTAACTTCTTCTTTAAGAGTCTCCTCTTTCCTCCACTCATTACCTGTAGTAATGGCACCTGTTTAAACTTGTTATCAGTATAAAAAGACACCTGTGCACACCCTCAAACAGTCTGACTCCAAACTCCACTATGGTGAAAACCAAAGAGCTGTCAAAGGACACCAGAAACAAAATTGTAGCCCTGCACCAGGCTGGGAAGACTGAATCTGCAATAGCCAACCAGCTTGGAGTGAAGAAATCAACAGTGGAAGCAATAATTAGAAAATGGAAGACATACAAGACCACTGATAATCTCCCTCGATCTGGGGCTCCACGCAAAATCCCACCCCGTGGGGTCAGAATGAGCACAAGAACGGTGAGCAAAAATCCCAGAACCACGTGGGGGGACCTACTGAATGAACTGCAGAGAGCTGGGACCAATGTAACAAGGCCTACCATAAGTAACACACTACGCCACCATGGACTCAGATCCTGCAGTGCCAGACGTGTCCCACTGCTTAAGCCAGTACATGTCCGGGCCCGTCTGAAGTTTGCTAGAGAGCATTTGAATGATCCAGAGGAGTTTTGGGAGAATGTCCTATGGTCTGATGAAACCAAACTGGAACTGTTTGGTAGAAACACAACTTGTCGTGTTTGGAGGAAAAAGAATACTGAGTTGCATCCATCAAACACCATACCTACTGTAAAGCATGGTGGTGGAAACACCATGCTTTAGGGCTGTTTCTCTGCAAAGGGGCCAGGACGACTGATCCGGGTACATGAAAGAATGAATGGGGCCATGTATCGTGAGATTTTGAGTGCAAACCTCCTTCCATCAGCAAGGGCATTGAAGATGAAACGTGGCTGGGTCTTTCAACATGACAATAATCCAAAGCACACCGCCAGGGCAATGAAGGAGTGGCTTCGTAAGAAGCATTTCAAGGTCCTGGAGTGGCCTAGCCAGTCTCCAGATCTCAACCCTATAGAAAACCTTTGGAGGGAGTTGAAAGTCCGTGTTGCCAAGAGAAAAGCCAAAAACATCACTGCTCTAGAGGAGATCTGCATGGAGGAATGGGCCAACATACCAACAACAGTGTGTGGCAACCTTGTGAAGACTTACAGTAAACGTTTGACCTCTGTCATTGCCAACAAAGGATATATTACAAAGTATTGAGATGAAATTTTGTTTCTGACCAAATACTTATTTTCCACCATAATATGCAAATAAAATGTTAAAAAAACAGACAATGTGATTTTCTGGATTTTTTTTTCTCAGTTTGTCTCCCATAGTTGAGGTCTACCTATGATGTAAATTACAGACGCCTCTCATCTTTTTAAGTGGTGGAACTTGCACTATTGCTGACTGACTAAATACTTTTTTGCCCCACTGTAGATATGCTATTGGTTTATTATAAAAAAAAAAAAATTAAAACAGCGGTCACACCTTAAGTTTATGTAATTTTATAATGTTCTAGTTTTTTTTTCCCCAGTAAAACTAGGTCTTTTCTAGTAAAGGGTTCTACTCATTTAAAGAGGTTAGATGGTCCTTGCGGTATACGTCCTTGACAGGCGCAAACCAATTTGGGATGGAATGTGGAGTACTGGAATGCAGGCTTTCAGCCTTGACTTAGTAACATAGTAGGGAGCAATGCTATCGCTTTATCGGAATGTCGCTAATACAATATTTCCGTGCATTTTTTCTCTCTAACGGTTGGATATGGAATAAAAGCCTTATAGGTAGTGCGTTTGTATCTTGTCATGTTGGTTATTATGCTTACATACCTCCTACTGTGTCATTTGCTCTGCAGGGATAGTATAATGTGAAAAAATAATCCCGGACTTTTAAATCACATCTGATAATGTCTGTCTTAGAAGGAAAATCTTGTATCTGTAGCCATCCTGCTAATGCCAGTGTGGTGCTTCCTGCTGAGAGAATATTTCAAAAAGCAGTGTTCCTTGGCAAGTGCTATTAACTAAATCACCACTAAAACTAGATCAGCTCTTCTCCTGTCTATGGTTCTTCTAGTGGTGTATAATGGCCTGGTTAACTCCATCTCTGCTGTGCACCCTTGAATGGTCTCTGTAGTACATCATGTTAAGTACATTGTTAAAAGCAGTTGTGTGTATTCAGCTTAGAGGCAATTTTATGAATGTGTTACAGCATCTCAGCTCAGACTAATGTTATTGCAGTAAGAGGTCACATAAACTGCATTGACACAAACACTAAGGAACCTCCCCCAATATCATAGTCCGGTTCATCAGAAGGTGATGTTCCATACAGTATGTATATCTTGAGAATTGTGTGATTTGTAGTTTAATAATGTAAAATGTCATTTACAGAAGTGGAACAAAAAGAGTAGCTTCTGCTCCAGTTATCATGGAGCAACATCTGTGGGCACTGAAGACAAAGAAGCCTCCTCATCCCTGCTCAGTGGACGATTTCACAAACTCCCCTCTCCCGCTCTCTGACCACCACCATCTTTCATTCTCTATCAAGAACTGCCATCCCACTCAGGTCACCCCCACTTTCCACACTTCTAGAAACATCCAAGCCATTAACACCCAGAAACTTATGAAGAACTTGCAGTCCTCATTGGCCCCTATCTCTTCCATCTCATGTCCTGATTCTGCTCTGAAGCATTACAATGAAACCCTGCAAAGTGCCCTGGATGAAATTGCACCTCCTATAAATAGAACAACTCGGCACAGACAGAGACAACTGTGGCACACGCTGCAAACACGTATCCTGCAGCGGTGCTCCAGGTGCGCCGAACGTCTGTGGAGAAAATCTAATCTACCCGAAGATTTCATCCATTATAAGTTCATGCTTAAAACATACAACTCTGCCCTTCACCTCTCCAAACAAACCTATTTTAGCACCCTCATCACCTCGCTGTCCAATAACCCTAAACGTCTCTTTGACACTTTCCATTCCTTACTCAACCCAAGAGTGCAGGCCCCAACCACGGATCTCTGCGCTGACAATCTGGCCAATTACTTCAAATGAAAAATTGACCACATTCGACAGGAAATTATCGCCCAATCCCTTCATACCATGCACTGTCCCTCCACCCCCACTGTATCTAGTTCACTCTCTGACTTTGAACCAGTTACAGAAGAAGTAGTAATCAGGTTCCTTGCATCTTCTCTCCCGACCACTTACACCAGTGACCCCATTCCGTCACATCTCCTCCAGTCCCTTTCCCCGGCTTTGACCTCTCGCCTAACAAAAATATTCAACCTTTCTCTCTTCCGGTATTTTTCCCTCCTCATTTAAGCATGCCATCATACACCCATTACTTAAAAAAACATCCCTCGATCAAAACTGTGCCGCTAATTATACACCTGTCTATAATCTTCGCTTCATCTCTAAACTCCTCGAATGCCTGGTCCACTCCCGTCTTATCCGCTATCTCTCAGATCACTCTCTTCTTGACCCTCTTCAGTCTGGTTTCTGCTCTTTACACTCTACTGAAACTGCCCTCACTAAAGTCTCTAATGATCTACTAACAGCTAAATCTAATTGTCACTACTCTATGCTAATTCTCTTGGATCTCTCCGCAGCATTCGATACTGAGGATCATCAGCTCCTCCTCACTATGCTCTGCTCCATGGGTCTCAAGGACACCGTTCTCTTCTGGTTCTCCTCCTATCTCTCTCTCTCTGACCGCTCCTTCACTGTATCTTTTGCTGGTTCCTCCTCCTCTCACCTTCCCCTTACTGTTGGGGTTCCTCATGGATCAGTCCTAGGCCCCCTCCTCTTCTTTGTATAATGCCCCTATTGGACAACCAATCAGTAGATTTGGTTTCCAGTACCATCTCTATGCTGATGACACCCAGTTATACACTTCTCCTGATATCACGCCTGCCTTTTTAGAAAACACCAGTGATTGTCTTACCGCTGTCTCTAACTTCATAGTAACATAGTTATTAAGGTTAAAGGAAAACTTTAAGTCCATCTAGTTCAACCCCTAGTTTAACCTAACATGCCCTAACATGTTGATCCAGAGGAAGGCAAAAAAACCCATGTGGCAAAGAGTAAGCTCCACACTGGGGAGAAAAATTCCTTCCCGACTCCACATACGGCAATCAGACTAGTTCCCTGGATCAACACCCTATCAAGGAATCTAGTATATATAACCTGTAACATTATACTTTTCAAGAAAGGTATCCAGTCCCCTCTTAAATTTTAGCAATGAATCACTCATTACATCATACGGCAGAGCGTTCCATAGTATCACTGCTCTTACAGTAAAGAATCTGCGTCTGTTATTGCTTAAACCTTCTTTCCTCCAGATGTAGAGGATGCCCCCTTGTCCCTGACTCAGGTCTACGATTAAAAAGATCATCAGAAAGGTCTTTGTACTGTACCCTCATATATTTAAAAATTAAAACAAGATCACCCCCTAGTCTTCGTTTTTCCAAACTAAATATCCCCAAGTGTAATAATCTATCTTGGTATTGCAGACCCCCCAGTCCTCTAATAACCTTGGTCGCTCTTCTCTGCACCCGCTCTAGTTCAGCTATGTCTTTCTTGTACATCGGAGACTAGAACTGTACACAGTATTTTAAGTGTGGCCGCACTAGTGACTTGTATAGAGGTAAAATCATGTCCTCCCTCTATCTGTTCAGCTGTGAAGCGCTGCGGAATATGTTGGCGCTATATAAATAAAGATTATTATTATCTGAAACTGAACCTGTCAAAAACTGAACTCCTCGTGTTCTCTCCCTCTTTTAACCTACCTTTGTCTGACATTGCCATCTCGAGTGTGGTTCCACCATTACTCCCAAGCAACATGCCTGCTGCCTTGGGGTCATCCTTGATTCTGAGCTTTCTTTCACCTCCCCCCCCCCCCCCCCCCCCCACATCCGATCATTGGCTCGCTCTTCTTATCTGCATCTCAAAAACATTTCTAGAGTTTCTTACTTTCGAAACTGCAAAAACTATTACTGTTTCACTCATTCATTCTCGTCTGGACTATTGTAACTCTCAATTGGCCTCCCTCTTACCAAACTCTCCCCGCTCCAATCTGGCCTGAATGCTGCTGCCAGGATTATATTCCTCGCCAACCATTCCACCGATGCTTCTACCCTGTGCCAGTCATGACACTGGTTACCCATCCACTCAAGAATCCAGTACAAAACTATTACCCTCATCTACAAAGCACTCCATGGCTCAGCACCACCCTACATCTCCTCTCTGGTCTCAGTCTACCACCCTACCCGTGCTCTCCGTTCTGCTAATGACCTGAGGTTAGAATCGTCAATAATCAGAACCTCCCACTCCCGTCTCCAAGACTTTTCATGTGTCTTGCCAATTTTTTGGCATGCACTACCCAGGTTAATACGATCAATCCCTAATCCCCACAGTTTTAAGCGTGCCCTAAAAACGCATTTGTTCAGATTGGCCTACCGCCTCAACGCATTAACCTAACTATCCCTGTGTGGCCCATTCAAAAAAAAAACAAAACAAAACAAAAAAAACCTTAAATCTTAATCAGGTTCCTCACATCATGTTCTCATACATTTCATGCAGTTAATAGCCCTCTGTGTCTGTACTGCTACATACTTAGGCTGATAACTGGTTCATGCAGCTTTACATGAACACCCGATCCCTACACTATGGCTGGTCCGAACAACGAAAGCAATTACTCATAGATTGTAAGCTTGAGAGCAGGACCCTCACTCCTCTTGGTATCTATTTTGATCTGTGATTTTTGTTATGCTGTAATGTCTATTGTCTGTACAAATCCCCTCTATAATTTGTAAAGTGCTGCGAAATATGTTGGCATATTTTTATTATTATTTTTTTATTACATAATGGCCTTTCCAGCGGCATTAAACAACCGCCGATTGGTAAATGTTTTCAATGGATAGCCGTTTATTAGCCTGTTTACACATGCAGACTGCAGTAAACTATGCACAATGAATGATCAGTAAAAGATCGCTCAGTGCGCATAGGATGTCTTTGTTGTTTGTAGCAAAGACCCAGTTTAAAGAGGACAATGTGCTGCTGAGAACGATCATGTATTTTGTAGGGCTAAAGATAATTTCAACTGATTAACAAGCATTTCGCTCATTCATTGGGTGAGAAGCCTGTTAACACAGAAAGATTATTGTGAGCAAATTCTTCCTTTTTTCTAGTGGACTTTCCTAGTTAAAAACTAAAGTGTGCCACATTTAAGTCCCTTTACTAAAACCCCTCAACCACAATCATACCACTCTCATGGAGTCTATTTCTGACAGTTTGAGCAGACACATGGATGTTAGTGGCCTGCTGGAGGTCATTTTGCAGGGCTCTGGCACTGCTCCTCCTTGCACTAATAAGGAGGTAGCAGTCCTGCTGCTGGATTATCACCCTCCTACGGCCCCCTCCACGTTTCCTGGTGTACTGGCCTGTCACCTAGTATCTGCTCCATGCTCTGGACACTACTGACACACACAGCTACCTTTCTTGCTACAGCTCACAATGATATGCCATCCTGGATGAGCTGCACTGCCTGAGCAACTGAGAATGAGAATAGAGAAATGGTCTATGGTCACCCCCTACACAAGTGCTCCTTAATAGTAAGTGTTCACTTAATTTTTTTGAGCAGTATATAATCTGGAAGGTCGCACTTCCATCATTTGTAGTCTAGTTGATAGTTGTAGTTGTTACGAGTTCCTATCCGAGGAAGAGGAGAGTAAAAACTGGGCAACAAATGGCCTCAAACACATTCACACTTAAGCCTCAGAAATACATGCAGCCACACACTCCGGTCCCGAGGGCCAGCAAAAGCGCTGGGTATTGATGCAAGAGACTCGCGTGAGTTTCTCACATCACACTCGCAAGTGTGACCCTGGCCTAAGGCTACTTTCACACTAGCGTCGGAATTCGGCCCGTCTGACGCTAGCGTTGTTAGCACCGCACAACGGGTGCAGCGGATGCATTCTCCGGCGCATCCGCTGCCCCAGTGAGGTGCGGAGAGGTGGGGGCGGAGTTCCGTCCGCACATGCGTGGTCGGAAAAAGCAGTCCGTCTGGAGCAAAAAACGTTACATTTAACGTTTTTTGCTCCCGGCGGTCCGCCACAACACGGCGCAACCGTCGCATGACGGTTGCGACGTGTGTCAATACGTCGCAATGCGTCGGTAATGTTACGCTATGGGGCAAAAACGCATCCTGCAAACAACTTTGCAGGATGCGTTTTTTCCCCTAAACGACGCATTGCGACGTATTAAAAAAAACGCCAGTGTGAAAGTACCCTAAGCCTCAGAATTACACATCTGGACTTCAGCTTCCTTTTGCTTTTCTTTCAATTCAAGCCCTTCCATTTTACACCTTCAGATTTTTCAGCCTGATAAAGGGTTTTCTATCCAAAAAGTCGCTATGTGAAGAAAAACACAAGACATTAATCAGATCCTTGTCCTCACATGTATTTTATTTAGAAATCTTAGATGATGAGCATTCGACCATGTGACATTTGAAGATGTTATAAACCATGGCTGTTTTTAAACTTGTCCACTCAACGTCCTAGTGACAGTTGGTGCAGAGGTAGCAGTTGTCTCTAGACCTGCTACCTGCGTCCTGTGGAGTTGGTAAGCCAAACATCCGATTCCTCAATTTCCCGACTCCACAGCACTGGTCACTACTGAGCATGTACATAAAGTGCAGCACAGATTCATCTTGGTTAAAAGTCGAGATCCTTAGGTCAGGAATAGAACAGATATTTATAGGATATTTCATAACTTTCCCAAATTCTTATAAAAACAGCACATACTGTACTGTTGCCAATTTATTATATATTTTAGGGGCCTGAGTCGGTCCAGTTTATACCGACTCCACCAAAATGGACACCAATGTGACGACTCCGACTCCACAGCCCTGCCTTAGACACTGGATCCTTTGGGCTCCAAATACCTCTTGGTCATTTGTGTGTTACCGGCAGGCATCACTATTGTAAATGGCATATGGTACGTGAGGGAAGGCTGTCTACTATTACAGTTTAGCCCCCTTAATTAGTAATCACAAGCTCACCTCATAGACGAGCTGGAGCGGTTTATATAAATTAGATGGTATTTTACTTTATCTTCTTAAAAGCTTCATTTTTTTTATTTTAAGCCTAGAACAGCCACTCTAAGTCTTGGCACCTTTTTCTCCAGCTTAATCTTTTTCCCATTTTCTTCATTAATCATTTTCTAAATTGTAACTGAAAATAAATGTATGGTATAGTGTACAGTGTAGCATTTCTAAAGCTTGAGATTAAAATGTTTTGCTATATTGAAATGAGTCCTGAATGTTTGTAAGTGGCGGAATCCTTTTCTGTAATGGGGAAATGAGCAAATGTGTTGTAGGAATGATACTGTAGATAGTGCTTTTCATTATACTGATTCAGTTTTGACTATTTAGGAAAAATGCTTGAGCGTGCGAAGATAACGAACTCTGTACTCATTTATTTCTTGGAATCTCCAGTCACTGCAGTTATCAGCACTAGAAACTTTATGCTGATTGAATATGCACACGAGTACGTAAAATGAACGCCACATACCAGACGGAATATTTTCACTTAATTGCAAAAGTCCTTACGAGTATATTTACACGTGCCTTTTTGTGTGCTTTCTTTTTGCTGGGATTTTGGAAAATTCTGCAACATAACCACCCGCCCCACTAAAAAAAAAAAGAAAAAGTGTTTTCATGTAACCACTGTGTATTAATTGACTGAGGGCTTGTGACATCGATTTTTGGGGTCTTTGGCCTTCAGCTTTCCATTTTAAAAAATTAAGGCCTAAACTGCGGTTTACGCTCACCTCCCTGGGTTGTATATAGCACAACTCTTTTGTAGGCTCTGATAACTATCCAGCCGCTACTGCTGTTCTTGTTGGCAGGATTCCAATAAATGTCTTGAATAAGAGGAAAGGCAGGTATTGCTGCATCGGTTGCAATAATTCCAAATAAATGTGATGGTGAACGTTCATGCAGTTTATTTCTCTACGCGTTTCAAAGTTGTACAGACTTCTACCTCAAGATAACCATAATGATCATTGTAGTTCTCCTAAGGAAAAAGTGTGTACAACTTTTGGAATTATTGCAACCAGCAGCGCAGTAGGACCAGCCTTTCCTCTTTATTAACACACAAATTGTGAAACTTAATTCTTTAAAAGATGGCTCCACTACTTTTATATTGGTGACCTATCTTAAGTATAGTTCATCAATATCCGGTTGGTGAGGGTCCAAAACGACGACCACCGGCAGCCAGATGTTGGCAGTTGCGAAACTGAACACAACTGTGTAGTGGCCACTGCCAGGTACTCGAAATCTACTACTTTTTTATTTGAATAGTTGGAGCAGCAGTTTCTGGCAATGACAACAACAGATTTGACAGAACAGAGCTGTTCAACTCTGCAACTGGTAACATTCGGCACAAAGAACGGCTCATCATGGAGGTGTATGGCGTCTGATTCCCACCGCTCTGATTTTGATGATGTAGGCATCAATATAAAATTTGTAGCATAACCTTTTAATATTATTTTTTTTAAGTATTAAACCTTATTGATCATTTTGCTGGTTAGAAAGGAAACGGCCCAGCGTGGTCTAAAATAAATTCCTGCCGATTCTCCATTGCTTCTCTGTAAACCTCTACCCAGGGTCTTGGCCACTCTCTCATGGCTTCCACTTAAGCTCAATTGATAGTTACTGGGAGCTAGGCTGGGGTAAACTGATGTCTGTTTGGGGGTGATCATAGGAGCTTTAACTGCATATTCTGACACATCGAATTTATCAGGAGCTCATTTATTAAAACAGACAAATTAATTGTAAAATTAAGTAGTCTTGTTTAGAAGTACAAGTGTGTAAGTGTTGATTTCCACCTTCACTTTCTACTAGTTTTTGAAGCACAGAAATTGTGATTTCTTTGGTGTCTTTATAACTTTATCCTAGGATGGCACAACCCCCATTACATTCCTGCGTACAGTTGATTCTCTTGCCCCTTCTGTCCCTCTTATCATGGCAATACAATGTTTAAACCCTTGATGCTCTTAATGCCATCCGTATGTCTCTCTTAAATCCTTCCAAATCTGTAAAAATGAGAATCAAGATGATAGTTTGGGAGCTCAGGACGATGAGCGGAGGGCTGAGCTGCTTGAGCAGATAAAGATTTGTCGGTTGGATCCCTAATACTCCTAAACCCCTAGTATTGTGCACTGTTTCTCCCAATATATCCTATTATGCCTGTCTGTTGTTATTCATTTTACAAAGAAAAGAAAGTCTTACTTTTCCATTAAAAGCATATAGACAGCATCTGTGTCAGTGCCCACGGCACTCTCCTTATGTGCCACAATCAGCAGAGCTTTTCTTAGATTTCTGCTTCGGGGCTTATAGACAACTGCAGTCACTTTTAGTGATGTCTGTTATCTTCGTCTGCATCATTTCTTCCATTAAGGCAAAATAGTTTTGAAACTTGATTTGAGGTTTTCTAATAAGAAAAGCATAAACGAACTGGCCTGCTTTTCCAAAGTCCAGCATGCCAATGTGTCGTATTTCTCAGGACTTTGGACCACTCTAGTTTGTTCTTTTTCACCATATGTTTCCATTGAGCTGGCATGTAAAAAGCTATTTGCAAAAGGGAATTGTACAGTCTGAATAGCTAGAAATCTTTGCTACTTTAGAGCTCCAATAATTACCAAAAGATTACTGACAAATTTCAAATTCTCAGAACTTGCCCTGCAGACCTATCATGAAACCCATCATGAAAAGCTGATATCTCCGATGGTAGCTCACACCCGTCATGGGTTTCCGTAGGCACAAGTCAGAAAGACATAAACTTAGTGAACACGTACCTATAATCTCTCTGACCTGTGTGTTTCCAAGAATTCACTCTGGATTAATGCCTCGTCTGAATGCTCAGAAAGTCATCTATCATTCTATTATATCACATCTGAACTTTGACTTGGTCATAAATCAGCTATTTTGTTTTCTACTTGAGATATACCAGATATATAACCTACACATACTGCACGTGCCACCAGCACTGATGATATATTATACACTGCATGTTTATGGCGTCACCTGGGTTCAAAAGGAACAAGTCGCGTCCAGGAGTGCAATTTAGCTGCAGATAATGAAGAAATCTGCAGAGAAATAGCTGTGGTGTGTATAAAGAAAAGGATTCTTACGAGGAGATCCCTATTTTTAAAATAAAATAAAATGGAACTAATGTCCATAAGTGCAAAACGGTAAGTTGTGTTTAAATCCTGTGTAGCTAGCTTACTGGAGCAGTGGCTGCAGGAAGAAAATGCTGTTTTATTCTCCCTGCAGCTGTTTGCTTCCAGTCATCGGGACAGTGTGAAGCTCTGTTAGGCTATGTGCCCACGTTGCAGATTCGTGTGTGGATTTTTTCGCACCGTTTTTGCAAAATCTGCAGGTAAAACGCACTGCGGTTTTTGTGCCAATTCCACCTGCGGTTTCCTATTGAGGAGCAGGTGTAAACCGCTGCGGAATCAGCACAAAGAATTGACATGCTGCGGAAAATACAATGCAGCGTTCCCGCACGTTTTTTTCTGCAGCATGGAAACAGCGGATTTCGTTTTCCATACGTTAACATGGTACTGTACAACACATAGAAAACTGCTGCGAATCCGGAGTGGCCAATCCGCTGTGAATCCGCAGCAAAATCCGCAACGTGTGCGCATAGCCTATCACTTGCCAGCACCTTGATTGACAGCATATGTGTCTAGAGCTAGATGTCGATATGCCGGGAAGTGATTGCAGCACTCACTGTATAGTGATCGGTGACTGTTACAGCTCCCTGCACTGCCCCGATGTCTGGAAGCGAGCAATGAAACTGTATTTTTTCCCTGTAGTCGCTGCACCCATGAGCTGGCTAAACTGGATATAAACTTTATTTGGCTGCAGACTATCCTCACATATTGCTGTTAGGCCCTATTCGGACATGCAAAAGTGCGATCTGTGGTTGTCATGGATAGCACTCGTACCTGTGATAATCTGTGGCCATTCACATGTCCGTGATTTTTCAGATGGGAGAGGACAGTTGGTGCTTTTACATTCTATGGATCGAGGAACTCCCGGCAGATCGATTTTCTGCTGCAAGTTCTCATTATACAGCAGTTATAGTTCTACATAGAACTTTATACGCACCAACTGTTATCTCCTAACAGTGATGAAAGTCTGTATTCATTGAACAAAATGTTGCTCGTGAATTGAGAATGAGTTTCTAATTTTCACAATAAAATAATGGTCACCCTCTAAGTTTTAGTGTAATGTAGTTGTCCGCTTACTGAAGTAGTAAATCATTTTTCCTTATAGCTTACATGAGCAAATGTAATAGTCTCCATGCCACCCTTGTGGATGGTTATTGTACAACCCCATTTTTACAGGAAAAACTGTTTTCCATGCTTAGTATTAGAGGGTTGATCACGTTCGCCCCTACCCTTGACAGCAACTCTCAATTCTCCAGTTCTCCGTTTTGATGAAAAAATATAACCACCATTGAGAAAGAAAAAGGGAATTCTGCTTGGACATATCACAGTTATCTGGTAGAATTATGTATGAAGAACAATTTTTTTATACATATGCTTTTTTATAAATTGGACTGAGCCTTTAAGACTGTAATTTGTACCTTCTTCATATAGAAGCCAGATCTAGGTTTTCCCAGCCTTTTCCATTATTTTCCTATGTATGGGTGCCAGAAGTTAACAAGAAACCTCAGACTGTAACTGCATCTTTGGAAGTGACTTACAGCTGGCTGCCTGCAGCCTAATCTGGGAAACAGATGGGCCTGTAGATAAACTATCTCAGATGAAATATGCCTGCTAAGAATTCTGGAAGATTTTCTAATCTCTGTGCGCACTTACACCGAATGATACTGGCGTTCCTTAGACTTTTATCAAGAGACTGCAGGTTTAAGTATTGCCGGACCGCAGTAATTTAGGGGTATCGGGCCCTAGATTAGAACTGGATTCACACGGTATTTTGATTTATTTATTTATATATATATATATATATATATATATATATATATATATATATATATATATATATATACATATATATATATATATATATATATATATACATATATATATATATATATATACATATATACATATATACATACATATATACATATATACATATATATATATATATATATATATATATATATATATATATATATATATATATATATATATATATATATATATATATATACACATATATACACAAAGCATTCTGGTTTGTGCCATTTGGGATCATTGGAATCTTTCAAAACACCCCATGTTCTGGCTAATTATAGAGGTTGCCCACTACTTTTGCATTGATGACCTTAGGATAGTGCACCCCCTGCTGATCAGCTGTTCTTGGCGGTAGCTGCTGGCCGGAACTGCTTGATTGCGGAGCTGCTTCGTCTTCTGATAGTGGCTGCGGCAGGGTATCACACAGTCGCATCCTGTTGATTTGATTTCTAGGGTATTGATTTTATTAGAAGGCAGATGTGTACTACGCTGCCACTATAAGAAGCCTGAGCAGTTCTGAAATCGAGCACTTCCGGACAATTACATTGTTCTGTTTTCTGCTAATGGCCGCGGCAGGGTATTACACATAGACCTCCTATTCAAATCAGTACACCACAGATCAAATAAGATCAGGACTGGTCATCAATGAACAAGTAGTGGTCTTATCAATATTAATATTGATACTCTCTCTCGCTAGGCACAGGAAGCAGTTTCAGTAAAAATGTCCAAGCTGGTTTATTAAAGGAAATTAGTCATTTCCCTTACGTTATTACCTATTAATATGGGCAAACAGGTAATAGAATGGTTAACATAATCTTACCCATATGCCCATATCTGCTGTCTTGATGTGTAGAAATTTGTCGTTTATTCTGGAAGAAAACGGTCTCCGATCTTCATTTGAATACCACCCTCCTCCAATCAGCGTCATAATGCCCTGTGATGTGAATTGCTGGCCCAGGAATCCCGTGCTTGTTGCCCGCAATTGAGCAATTATACTTATTTTTTCTGCACTGTTACGAACATTGGCATCATTGTTCTTCTGCACAGGCGAGTCAGTACTAAAAACTCATTACCATAACAGAATAAAAGACAATTTCTGCACATCAAGACCACAGATATGGGCATACAGGTGTGACTATTTAAAACATTCTGTTACCTGTACTAAAATAAACTGCTTAGGAAACAAAAAACGTTGCCTTTTCCGGCACAAATTGAAAAAGTAAATAGTCCATACAGTTTGTTTGTCCAGTAGTATTGAGCGAATGTGTTGTTCGAGCATGCTTGGGCACCAACCGAGTGACTTCAACATGCTCGAAAAATATGTTCGAGTCTCCGCAGCTGCATGTCTCAAGCCTGTTAAGCAATCACTGCATGTGTTGTGGCTGTCGAACAGGCTCGAGACATGCAGCTGCGAGGAGTCAAACATATTCTATTGTTCGAGCACTCCAAAATTCCTGGATCAGCACCCGAAAATTCTTGGATAACACCTTATCCGAGCACTTCCGCTCATCACTAGAGCTCAGTTCTTGAGTTCTTAGCAAAGACCAACACACTGGAGATCTGCACATGAAACAACTGGTCTCCTTTTTAGCTGCCATACCTCGCGCCCGGGGTGGGGATATGTGAGCAGCCAGTCCCACCTGTCTCATTGACTGCTTGTAAACCCGGCCCTGATATGCCCAATTAACTCTTTGCGCTATACATGCCGGATATATGTGTATATATCAAATTCAGGAAAATGCAGGCGAGCTTGCTGTTGATTTTGCAGCGACAGGACTGCCGATGGTTTTTTTAACATTTTTTTTTTCCCTGTAATTTATACTATAACAACCAGCTTCCTAGTGGAGAATGAACATGCTACTTCTTTTAACCACTTTGCTTTCCGAAACTTGAAGCATTTAAAAAGTAAGGAAAGCCAGAAATGACCACAGCAGTAATTTTTACATTGCTGTGAGTTCTGTTAATTTTTCTTGCAGCTATTTTGTGGTGAATTTTGCCTGAAAAAGAAGTCAAGGGCACAATAGTCCTTTTTATTTATTTTTGTTTAGGCATCATTCATGTCTTTTTTTTTTTTTACGTACGTGTTGTTAAAGGTTAGAACATATATGTATTATAGTATATGGTGGTGCTGTTCACATATCCATGTTTGTTTTTTTTGTTTTTTTTCCCCCCAGACTGGCCCGTTATGTTTAAACGGCACTGAAAATAATGACAGGGTCGTCCAAGTGCTGACCAGTTTTTACTATTTTGAACCTTGTTGACACATTGCGCCTTAGCCGTGGTTTTCCCCTTGTTCTCATGCACATGCTGCTTATTTTTCCCTTGCAGATTTGAACCATCAATATGTTTTATCAAATCTGCAGCATGTCAATTCTTTCATCATTTTTGTGGTGTTTTTCACTCTTTCAAATGATTAGGATAAAAAAACATCAAAACCGCAAGTAAAAAAAAGTGTCCAAATTATGCTTATTTGACACAGCGGTTTTGCTGCAGAAAAACTGCAACGTGTGCACATTTCCAAAAGCTTCAGCAGACGTTTCTGCTTCAAGACTGGGTCTAAAATTCTGCATGAAAAACACGCACTTGTGCTGCTTTTTCTTTTTCCTCATTGATTAGAATAGGTAAAAAACTGAAAAACTCTTCAAAAACGCTGAAAGAATTTACATTGTGCAGATGTAAAACTGCTTCAAATGTCTGCAAGAAAAAAATAAATCACATATGCAAGAGATTTTAGAAATCTCACTTTGCTGAGACCGTAAAATGCTGCGGTATTTAAGGCAAAAACATGCTGGGAGAGAACTCGGCGAAATTGTGACGTGTGAACATACCCTAATAAATAGGACAAACTTGAAATTATATTTTTTGCTCCTGAGCAAGACGGATGCTATATTGGTGGTAAAAATAGACCACCGATTGCACCCAGCAAATTGATGAAATGTTGGATTTTATCTCAAGCAGATGTCTGAAAGAGGCCCTATTTTTTTCTCTTTATTTTTTTCCTCCTTTCCCTTGCTCGGTATTATGAATTGGGAAAGCTGAACAAGTGAATCAGGGTTTTATATTGTGCCAAACAAGAAAACTGCAAAGCTGAATTACTGGGATGGAGCAGGTTGTACTGACTGAGCACTACATATTAAAGCAGCAGTGATGATAGATTCTTGGCTCTCTGAAGCAGAGCCTGCGTTGTATAATTCCCTCTGCTTTGTTCAGATTCATTACTCCGGAGCTGTACTCGGTAATGGATGCAGTGTATGTTTGTGTCTTGGACATTAAGCACAATTATTTTAGGTTACATTTCTATGCTGAGCTGTCTGAATAAGTTTGCATCATTTTTCAAAATCTGTGTTAATATTTGTACAATAATGGTTTAGTGAACGGTACATCTGGCATCAGCCGCTAAGCGAACACTTCTGTAATGGTGAACAGTGTGTGCCCATGGATAATTTATCCATCTGGCATGCGTTGCCTATTGTTGGTTTCACTGCTCCATTATCCATGAATTTCTCTGCACTTTTCCAGATTCACTGTAGCCTACTGACCTATCCGTCCGATAGTAATAGGATTATTCATACATACAATCTACCGGCGAACAAATTGTGGTCATGGTAGAGTTCAACGTTTAGTGGCAACCAATGCTGAAAAAGTTTGCCATCAAAATTCCTGTCCATTGTGAAAAACAATTTTACCCTTGCACACTGTAGTGGACAAGTACCAAATATGTACAAAAATGATCCGATCCATTGGGTTCCTCTATTACATGACCTGCTAAAAAAGCGTCTTCTCCTACATCTCCAACATGACTGTTCTGATCATCACATGGTGCAAAAGGGTCTTCTTACGGGAAGTTGGTAGAGTTTATCATCCTGTCATAGGAACATTTTTCTCATTGGGTAAATGGACACCTCAGATCATCCAAGATGATTACTTTTTCTGCTTTAGTTTGAAGAGGGACACTATCTTACTTGTAAGCCAAGTTTTGCTTCAAATTGGCGTTAAACATTTTTAAGACATTAATTTTCAGTTGTACTTACCGGGATTTGTACATCTTATGGTTAAAAAAAAGTTGCCCTAATGTGTGAAATGGCTAGTAAGTTGGACTCCCAGCATGTTAATGAGCATAGTGCTCACCAGTAACAGCCGGACTCCCAGGACATGAGTGAGCATAGTGCTCGCCAGGCGCAGCCAGACTCCCAGTACATGAATAAGCATAGTGCTCACCAGGGGCAGCCGGGCTCCCAGTACATGAATGAGCATAGTGCTCGCCAGGCGCAGCCAGACTCCCAGTACATGAATGAGCATAGTGCTCACCAGTAACAGCCGGACTCCCAGGACATGAGTGAGCATAGTGCTCGCCAGGCGCAGCCAGACTCCCAGCACATGAATGAGCATAGTGCTCGCCAGGCGCAGCCAGACTCCCAGCACATGAATGAGCATAGTGCTCACCAGGAACAGCCGGACTCCCAGCACATGAATGAGCATAGGGCTCACCAGGGGCAGCCGGACTCCCAGCACATGAATGGGCAATAGTGCTCACCTGGGGCAGCCGGATTCCCAGCACATAAATGAGCATAGTGCTCACCAGGGGCAGCCGGACTCACAGCACATGAATGAGCATAGTGCTCTCCAGGAACAGCCGGACTCCCAGCACATGAATGAGCATAGGGCTCACCAGGGGCAGCCGGACTCCCAGCACATGAATGGGCAATAGTGCTCACCTGGGGCAGCCGGATTCCCAGCACATAAATGAGCATAGTGCTCACCAGGGGCAGCCGGACTCACAGCACATGAATGAGCATAGTGCTCTCCAGGAACAGCCGGACTCCCAGCACATGAATGAGCATAGGGCTCACCAGGGGCAGTCGGACTCACAGCACATGAATGGGCAATAGTGCTCACCTGGGGCAGCCGGATTCTCAGCACATGAATGAGCATAGTGCTCCCCAGGGGCAGCCGGACTCCCAGCACATGAATGAGCATAGTGCTCACCAGGGGCAGCCGGACTCCCAGCACATGAATGGGCATAGTGCTCACCAGGGGCAGCCGGACTCCCAGCACATGAATGAGCAATAGGGCTCACCAAGTTCAGCCGGACTCTCACCACATGTATGGGCATAGTGCTCACCAGGGGCAGCTGTACTCCCAGTGCATGAATGAGCATAGTGCTCACCAGAGGCAGCCGGACTTCCAGCACATGAATGAGCATAGTGCTCACCAGGGGCAGCCGTACTCCCAGCACATAAATGAGCATAGTGCTCACCAGGGGCAGCCGTACTCGCAGTGCATGAATGAGCATAGTGCTCACCAGGGGCAGCCGGACTCCCAGCACATGAATGAGCATAGTGCTCACCAGGGGCAGCCGGACTCCCAGCAGATGAATGAGCATAGTGCTCACCAGGGGCAACCGGACTCCCAGCACACCCCTAAAACAGTTGGAATTGTGCATTGTGATGAGCTGTTGGACTTCAAAGGGCCAGTGTTCTGTCTGTATGCTTTGTCAGAGTATTAATTTTCTAGTCTGTACTCCTCATGTCATGTGGAAAAGAAGATATTAGACAAACTTAAAATAATGTGCACAAGGTCTATCAACGTGCAGTTTGTTGTTCGCGGTATTTTAGAAATGGGAGTGCTTTGTACTTTATATCTGAGATACCAATCTCTTTTGTATAATAAGTATTTGATTTTATTTCAGCAGCTGCAACTGAGGAACCGGAGGTCATCCCCGATCCAGCCAAGCAAACCGATCAGGTTGTGAAAATAGCTGGCATCAGTGCAGGCATTCTGGTATTCATCCTCCTCCTACTAGTGGTCGTTTTAATTGTTAAAAAAAGGTAAGTGCCCGAGATTATCTCTTTCGATTTGCTCTCCTAAACTCTTGTAGATTTTAACTATAAAATAAAAACATTAATGTAAAAATGAGCCATTATAGCTTGTGTGTCCATCAGTGACCTGTTATATATGTGTATGTGTGAAATGCGTTAGATGAATTCTTCCATTTGGAGACCTGTCTGTATTGTTGACCTTTGCATCCAGACCTCTGCAATCCTAATTTGGAGTGACCGGTTGTCCAAATCATTGGGCCACCTTGAAAACAAGTCATTTTTATCCGAAGTTATCCAAGTTGACTACAAAGTGCACAATATACATGAATGTACTGCTCACCCACACACATTTAAAGGGAATCTATCGGCAGATATTTGCTACCTTATCTGAGAGCAGTCTGGCATAGGCAAAGAGAAGCTGAATCTATTGATCTATCACTTTCACAGGGTGCAGCCGTTCTGAGAAAATCAGAGCTTTTAGACTTAGCAGTGAAGCAGAGCTGAGAAAGCTAACCCCGCCCACACCAGGCTCTCTGTGTACAAAGTCCATAGACAGTGAGGTGCTTAGTTGCCGGCAATGTTGACTGTGATAAATCCTTCACAGTTAGTAAACTACTGCATGCACTTTGACAAGTGGCACATGCCTGAAACCTGTGTTTCAGCCTCTATTTTTTGCTGTCTTCAGATTACATAGCAAAAATCTGCTGACAGATTCCCTTTAATAAAATATCAGCTACCTGTTGCAACCACTAGGGGGAACCTGTCTATGTACAGAAGGATAAGGCAGGCTTCACACTAGCGTTCGGCAGGGCTGCGGACGGCAACCTTCTTCCTCCTTGAAGCCCCGCCCACTACCACTCCTCTTACTTCAGCTCCGCCTAGGTTTGCATGCGTTCAGCGTACCCTATCTTTAACATTGGGTATGTAGGCCATGTGGTTGTATGCAGATGCCTCCCCATGCGTCGTTTTAAGGCTGCACCGACCGCAACAAAATCCTAACATGTTGCGTTTGATGCAGGTCAGCGCAGTGTCAAGACGACGCATGCGGAGGCATTCACATACATCCGCATTGCCTGCGTACCCAATATTAAAGATAGGGTACGCAGAACGCATGCGATGTAAGCGGAGCTGAAGGAAGAGGTGGGGCTTAATGGAGGAAGAAGGCTGCCGAACGCTAGTGTGACGCTAGCCTAAGTCTCCCCTTGACCAGAATAGGAGGAATATACAGATGGGCCTTCTAAGGTTTAAGTATATGCAAAGGGAAGACTGACAGGAGTTGATCTAACAACATTGTATTCTTTTCAAGTTTTTAGAAAGTAGTCCAAATCACTTCCTAAAATTGACTTTCTTATTGCTATGTCAAATTTAAAATGGAATTCTTTTCTGGATGTTGTAAATTATTATTTTTCTAAGTAGCTATTTTGCTTAGTGAGGTTCCTCACAATTACTTTTTTATCAACCGGTTAGCTGGTAGGTTGTACGTTACGGATTCCCCTGGTCACTGATCATTGTCGGGGGTCCGCGGTCTTCTATTGGTGCAGTAGTTGAGGATGCACAATGCCAGTTAGGGTCTATAGGTCTGACAGTGATGTCAGAGTGGTCTCTCACACCATGCCAAAGCCAAGAAAGGAACCGGCAGTGTATGGACTCAGAAGTGAGCCCCGGACCCCATACTTCTGATGCACCTCTCTTGTTTATGGGATCCAGTGTTACTTCTAGGGTACCATAAGTGACTTTCCTTTAGGGATGGTGCGCAGAGGTTTGTAGAAAGTAACACTCGGATGAAAATAGTTTGAGCGATATATTTGGTGACTCCATAGAAATTCAGACGGAAGTTATTTTGATCTAAAATGGAGCATGGGAAAGTTATGTATGAGAAGAGAAACAATGGGATTTAGTAGACAGACAACTAAAAGTCACTGTGGTCTAGTATGTAATGATCCTTTATCATCTTCTAGTCCGTCTGTCTGCTTCTTTCTTCTCCACAAGTAGTTTGTCTGAAAATCCAGAAATGTGGAGTGCCTAATTGTCGGAGAGCGCCATATAAAGATGCACCAAGCAAGAGAGTACATGGATGCTTACTTGCTGACTCCCCTACAATGTTGACGTCACGTTGATATTCTTAAATTTTAACCAAATACCGTAGTTAAATCCTACTGTTTAAAAAAGGAATGGTTCTTATTATTTGAGTTTTAGTTTTTTACACCATTAGCGTATTTAGTTCCAAAGTTACCTGTACCAAACAGCATATTTTTTGCCAGATGATACTGTGCCCGATGATTTCATTAGCCCCCCCATCTTTTAGACATTACTGAGGTTTTAGGATTTCACTTGTATCCTTTACTAGATGGAAAAATTGAAATAGAACAGCACCACCTAGTGGCGTTCTGGTGTGCAGCAGCCACTAACCTTTATTAATGTTTGCTCAGTATCTGTCCTATGTAATCTTGGCTGCATTCCCTGCATGTAATGAACTTTAATGATAACCTTTCTGTTTTAGGCCTCTTCTTAATATCTGCTTGCCCTTGTGTCCTAGTATGTCATGTATAACACAGGATATTAGTAAATGTTTGTGTCTAACCAAAACAAATTTCACCCATTTGTTGCCGTTAATGTTGTGTTTTTTTTTCTGATTGGACTGATTAATTGTTGCCTTTTTACTATTACCCCCTGGAGATATATTACATGGCGACGGAACTTCTGCATTAGAAGCATTAGGTATGCTCCCGGTGTTGTGTTCAAGCCAGCTACCCATGTGCTTTCGTGTATTCATTTTCTAGTTTTTTTTTTTTCTTTTAAGGAATTATTTTGGATGTTTTCACTTGTAGTTGACAAGTATTGTGAAATAGTTGAAAGAAATGTTATAGAAATCCTTAAAAGGAATCTGTCATCACCCCCATCAGAGAACAGCATAATGTAGGGACAGAGACCTTGATTCCTGTGATGCATCACTTACTGAGCTGCTTGCTGCAGTTTTGATACAATCATGGTTTTACCTGCTGTAGATATGAGTTCTCTGAATGCTGAGCTTTGTATAACCCCACCCACACCAGTGCTTGGCAGCTTTCTGTGTGCACAGTGCATAGGCAGAAAGCTGCCAATCAGTGGTGTGGGTGGGATTCTACTGAGCTCATGAATATGGAGGACTACATAGCAACATGTTTCCTAGTCCCCTAGTGATCTCTTGTTGTTAAAATAGTGAAAACCACAGCAGGCGGCCCAGTAAGTGACACATGGCTGGAATCTGCGTCTGTCATTACTGCTCTCAGATTAGGTGGCAAAAGCTTGGTACGGATTCCCTTTAAAGTGTGCCTTTAGCCTCATGGCTCTGTGTAGAGGTAAAACAAACAAAAAAACTCCGCTTAATAGATGGTCTATGGATCCGTGGATTAGCCACTGTACATGGAGGTTGACTAGGTGGAACAAGTCCGGTGCTGTAGCTCCGTAGCTGCCGTTCACAGCGGCACCCTGTCATTGGGGTGCAAGGCTTGCTTGGCAGACACCCATTGTGGTGCTGACGCTCCGTAGTGCTATATACATTTCACTTAATCCTTTTTTTTGCCTCTGGTAGATGGAAACCAATAATATGCATATTGATATGTGTATTTATTAGAATGTTTCCATGCCTCCATACATTTTATGATTTGCAATGTAAAGATGGGCTTTAGCTCCTCAACAATTACCTGTCAGTAGAATTTTAGGGTCTTGGTGGGCTTTTTTTCTAGTGTTTTTTTCCTCCTTCATATTAATTGGCATCGAAGGAGGAGGTAAAATGGCAATTCATAACAAGTCACTTCTACTGGGAATCTGCCAACACAAAGCCCGGGTGCTTGGTGCTTCCTCGTCGTGGTGGAGCCGCTCGCTGCACATTGGCACTTGTGTGTTTTCCATCAATCTCCCCCTTGCTTCCTCGGCTGACAGTTTTGGCTTTATATAAGCCAGTTTAGTGCGGAGACTGATGGAAAAGAAGGTTCACTAAACTTCTTACCCACACAAAGGGTTCACTGAGTGCTTGGTTTGAACAGTCATTTTATTCTGCCATCTTAGTGCTCTGCAGCTCTGACCAGTCCGCTCTTGTAGTAGGACTGTACATGTGGTCATGGAGTGGATATTTTCTTAGAAATTATGGTAAAATGGCTAATCCATTGCTACATCTATAAGAAAAGTGGTCTCGGATGTAAGACAGTGGTCTTAGGCAATGAAATCCCTTTGTCTGTGAAGTTGGGTCAGCTAGCTAATTGGGCTATTAGTCTCCAATGATGCCGTGACTATATTGAACCTTAGAAGATGTTGTTAATGGCTTTAGTTATTTAGTAATTGGATGGTTCCAGGCACGCGGCATGGACATAGCGTGATTTGGAATAATTCCCTTTTTTCATGCATAGTTTGTCACATATTTGCCTTTTAGTAGCTTTTTGGAGTCTGCGGCGCAGTTTTCATTCATGTATGCTCACATATATCAATGCTTTGTAAGACTCTCCGTACAATCGGGTTCTCATGCTTAAACTCTGACATTCAATTGATCAAAGGAACAGTTCGGAGAAAACAAGTGATCACCTATTGATCGTACTGGTGATGGCTTCCGGATAGGTGGGATTCCAAGTGCGGGGATGACCTGGTAGGACGGGGCACTATTATCCCTGGTAGAATGGAGAGGCAGCGTACATGCTTGACTTTAGGCCCATGTATTATGAATGAGGCCACCGGCAACCCCATAGAGAAGTGAGAGGAGTAGCTGTCGGACATGCGCACCCACATAAGGTGTGGATCCCATCAGTCAGACACCCCCCACCACCAATCAATACGGTAGGCAGCTGAAAATGGGGATTTATATTGGGCTGGCCCTGTGTTCATGGTTCACATTTGGGCAGGAAGCGCACGGTGTGTAGGTTTCCATTATTGTACAGGCTATTATTTATCTGCCTATGGACTTTACCCAAACCGACTTCCCTGCAATAAAAACACATTTGGCAGGAGAGGCTCGGCACTAATGCCATGTTCTGTCTGGCACATCTGCTGCCATAAAGCCTCTTGCCACAGGTGTAGTCAGACATGAATTTAGCTCCAGATAAAAGAACATCTGACTGTCGTTTTATTATATTATTCTATGGGGACGGTTACTGGATGGAATCCGAAACTTTTCCTTTTTTCTTATTTTTGACAACTCTCAAGTCTGGAAGTGATGGAATATGTGTGAATGACAGGTCAGTTGACAAAGTTGGAGTCCATGAGAGCAGGGAAAGTCCTCATTTAGACTAATACTATAAACCTATCCCATGTCATGGTTCATATGGATCAAATAATAATAATAATCTTTATTTATATAGCACCAACATATTCCGCAGCGCTTTACAGTTTAACAGTTTCAAACACAACAGTCATAGGTAACAATGTTAACAATACAGTAATAAAGCAAAATAAGACGACCCTGCTCGTGAGAGCTTCCAATCTACAATGAGGTGGGGAGATACAAAGTACAGGTGTGTATTTACAATGATGTATTTACAATGATGGTCCAGCCATCTTCAGGGGGTGGGGGGTAGATGGAGGTAGTGAATGGGCTACACACACACAAACATAAAATGACTGATTAGGGAACGTGATAGGCCACTTTGAACAAATGAGTTTTGAGCGAGCGCCTAAAACTTTGCAAGTTCTGGATGGTCCTAATATCTTGGGGTAGAGCATTTCAGAGGATTGGCGCAGCACGGGATAAGTCTTGGAGTCGGGAGTGGGAGGTACGGATTAGTGCAGAGGTTAGTCGAAAGTCGTTTGCAGAGCGCAGCGGTCGGCTATGCCGATAGACTGAAATGAGGGAGGAGATGTAAGGGGGTGCCGCACTGTGGAGAGCTTTGTGGGTGAGAACAAGTACTTTGAATTGTATCCTGTAATGAATGGGCAGCCAGTGTAACGACTGGCGAAGAGCGGACACGTCCGAGTAACGATTAGCCAGATGGACAACCCTGGCTGCTGCATTAAGGATAGACTGGAGAGGGGAAAGTCGCGTGAGGGGGAGGCCAATTAATAGAGAGTTGCAGTAGTCCAGGCGGGAGTGGATTAGGGCGAAAGTGAGAGTTTTTGTTGTCTCAATGGTGAGAAAAGGGCGGATTCTAGAGATGTTCTTTAGGTGTAAGCGGCACGAGCGGGCAAGAGATTGTATGTGGGAGGTGAAAGAGAGATCAGAGTCAAACATAACACCCAGACAGCGTGCCTGCTGCTTAGGCGTTATTATGGTACCACCCACGGAGAGGGAAATGTCAGATTTAGGGAGGCTAGTAGAAGGCGGGAGCAGAAGAAGTTCAGTTTTGGAGAGGTTGAGTTTCAGATAGAGAGCGGACATGATGTTAGAGACTGCAGACAGACAGTCAGTGGCGTTCTGTAGTACAGCAGGGGTAAGGTCAGGGGCTGACGTGTATAGTTGCGTGTCATCAGCATAAAGATGGTACTGAAAGCCAAATCTGCTGATGGTCTGTCCAATTAGGGCTGTGTAGAGGGAGAAGAGAAGGGGGCCAAGGACTGAGCCCTGAGCTACCCCGACAGTGAGAGGAAGAGGAGATGAAGTGGAGCCGGAGAACAGAACACTGAAGGAGCGTTCAGAAACATAGGAAGAGAACCAGGAGAGAGCAGTGTCCTTAATGCCTAGTGACTGGAGCCTAGAGAGTAGGAGAGTGTAGTCAACAGTGTTGAAAGCTGCAGAAAGATCGAGGAGAATGAGCAGAGAGTGGTTACCATTACATTTTGCTGTCAGAAGGTCATTGGTCACCTTGATGAGTGCAGTTTCTGTTGAATGTAGGGGGCGGAACCCGGACTATGAAGGGTCTAGGAGGGAATGAGTGGAGAGGTAATGGGTAAGGCGGGAGTAGACTAGGCGCTCCAGGAGTTTTGAGATGAAGGGGAGATTGGAGACCGGTCTGTAGTTGTTTGCGCATGATGGGTCAAGGGTGGTTTTTTTTTAGTAATGGTGTAATGACAGAGTGTTTGAAGGAGGAGGGGAAAATGCCAGAGGAGAGGGAGAGATTAAAAATTGTAGTTAGGTGAGATGTGACGACTGGAGAGAGAGACTGGAAGGAGGTGTGAGGGAATGGGGTCGGTGGTGCATGTAGTCGGACGAGAAGAGGAGAGGAGCTTGGAGACTACTTCTTCTGTGATGGGATCAAATGCGGAGAGTGAGCCAGGGGAGATGCAGGGAGGAATGGGAGTCATTGCACTTGGTGTCTGGGAGCGGATTTCCTGACGGATATTGTCTATTTTCTCTATAAAGTGGGAGGCCAGGTCATCAGCACAAATATCTGTGATAGGGTCTTGTGCTTTTGGCCTGAGGAGGGAGTGAAAGGTGTTAAAAAGTTTCTTGGGGTTGTTGGATAGTGAGGAGATCAGAGTGGTGAAGTAGGTCTGTTTGGCAAGGTGAAGGGCAGAGTTATAGGTCCTTAACATAAATTTGAAGTGTATGAAGTCTTCTGGGGTGCGAGTTTTCCTCCATAAGCGTTCAGCACACCTGGAGCCTCGCTGGATAAATCGGGTTTGCGATGTGAGCCAGGGCTGTTTCACTCTTTGTTTGGAGGTTCTGAGGGTGAGGGGAGCTACTTGGTCTAGGGTGCTTCTAAGAGTGTCATTGTAGTGATGTACAGCCAGATCAGGACAGGAAAAAGAAGAGATTGGGGACAATGATGAGTGTAAGAAGTCTGAAAGTGTATGAGGGTTAATGGCATATAGATCTCTGAATGTGTGGTAGGTAGGAGGGTGCTGGGGTGGGCGAGGAGTTGTGAGTGTGAAGGAGAGAATGTTGTGGTCAGAGAGGGGAAGTGGTGAGTTATCTAGGTAAGAGATTGAACAGAGCCGGGCAAAGACCTGGTCCAGGGTGTTACCGTCTTTGTGTGTTTCAGAGGTTGAGAGCTGTGAGAGGCCTAGGGAAGTGGTTAGTGATAGAAGCTGGGATGCAGAAGTGGAAGTGGGGCTGTTAATGGGAATGTTGAAGTCTCCCAGGATAAGGGTTGGTAGCTCTGAGGACATGAAGTGCGGCAGCCAGGCAGAGAAATGGTCCAGGAAGTGGGTGGTGAGCCTGGGGGCCGGTATATGACCGCTACTCTGAGGGAGAGGGGACGGAAGAGCCTGATGGTGTGGACCTCAAAAGAAGGGAATGAAAGTGAAGGAACTGGGGGTATAACCTGGAACGTGCATTGGGGGGACAAGAGTATGCCGACTCCACCACCAGGTCTGTTTGTGGGTCTTGTGGAATGGGAGAATTGTAAGCCACCATGGGAAATGGCAGCAGGGGAGACAGTGTCAGAGTCTTGGATCCAGGTTTCAGTGAGGGCCAGCAGATTCAGAGAGTTGTTCAGAAAGTAGTTGTGCAGGAAAGGAAGCTTGTTACATACAGACCGTGGATTCCAAAGGGCACAATTGAAAGAAAGAGATAAGGGAGTGCGAGTAATATTAATAAGGTTAGTATGGTTTTGATATGAGGTAGGGTAGCAGTTGAGGTTGGGGGACAGGGGTTGGGGGATATGTCCCTCGAAATCAGTAGTAGTAACCAGATAAAAAGTAAGTAGTTTTTTGAAATGTTTAAAGTTTTTTTGTGCAGTGTGTTTGGGTAAGATGGGCTGAGGTTTTTCGGGAAGGTGAGAAGTGCATGGGAGCTGTACATAGGAGATGGAAGCAGTGAGGAGATGATGTGTATGAGTCGTGGTGGAGGGGGGATTGGGCGGTGAATGTGCATTGCAAGGGAGCATAGGAGGATAGGAATAAGGCACATGGGTAAAAGGGAGAACATAGTGTGGGTTACCTGACTCCTGCCCTGACTAACTGCCATGAAATAACTGCTGTATCACGACGCTTATCTTCCGTGACGCTTTGCTTCTGTGACGTTTGCGTGCACCCCCACTTGCGTGCCCCCCTAAGGATGGTTCTACCTTTATAGTCCAATGATGGGTCAGAAGAGATGGATTATGGGACCAGGGTGGGGATAATTTGGCAGCTGGGGCCAGCACACCAGGGGGTGGTTAAATGATCATTATGACATTGCCTTTCTGGTCACTAGTCTGCTCCTTCTGTGGTATCCATTTTTCTAGGTTCTTTTGTTCCTACGCTTCTTAAGTTTGCTTTTGATTTGCTTCCAACTTTGTAAACTTTGGTGCAAGGATTCCATCAGGATCTGCCATGGTCATACAGTACCTACCATTCATTTATCATGGCTGTGCCGATCTACAAAATAATGAAGCTTTTGGCGCACAATATAGGCTTGTGATGGTGCCGCATTACAGATTGAGATCGGTGCTGGACTCCACGACGTGTTGAATCCTGTGACACTTCATTATGTGACCGTTTCAATCATACACAGTGATGCACAGGCCAAAACTTACATCCTGGCCCTTTGATATATCCTTTAAGTGTCCATTGCTCATCTCCCCATGTACTTAATATAAATTACACACCTAATCTTTAAGGCATATAGCATGTAAGGAATGTTTAGTGTTTTTGACCCTTTTAGAGAGAGATCTCTAGGACATAAAAGTCAGTCAGTCATTCCTGGCACTCTCCAATGTAGTGAATAGGAGATGTGCAGACTATAAAATGTATTCCTGGTTTACTTCATTTGTCCTGCCATAGTCTTATTTACATTGTTAGTTTTATTCAAAAAGATTTTTTTTTAATTTATTTTAACACTATATTATTTATGGTGTCATTGCAATAAGGAGATTTGTATATATATTAAATCATAATAATACATATATTTCTATAGTGCCAGCATATTCCGCAGTACTTTTCAGTTAAGCTGGAACATGTACAGACAATAAAAACTATGCAAATTAAGACAGGATTCAAGAGTTATAGAAGGCTTGAGGTCCCTGCTGGCAAGCTTAGAAGGCGTGAGGGCCCTGCTGACAAGCTTAGGAGGCGTGAGGGCCCTGCTGACAAGCTCAGGAGGCGTAAGGGCTGGCAAGCTCAGGAGGCGTGAGGGCCCTGCTGACAAGCTTAGGAGGCGTGAGGGCCCTGCTGACAAGCTTGAGGCGTGAGGGCCCTGCTGGCAAGCTCAGGAGGCGTGAGGGCCCTGCTGACAAGCTTAGGAGGCGTGAAGGCCCTGCTCGCAAGCTTAAGAGGCGTGAGGGTCCTGCTCACAAGCTTAGGAGGCGTGAGGGCCCTGCTGACAAGCTTAGAAGGCGTGAGGGCCCTGCTCACAAGCTTAGGAGGCGTGAGGGCCCTGCTGACAAGCTTAGGAGGCGTGAAGGCCCTGCTCGCAAGCTTAAGAGGCGTGAGGGCCCTGCTCACAAGCTTAGGAGGCGTGAGGGCCCTGCTGACAAGCTTAGAAGGCGTGAGGGCCCTGCTCACAAGCTTAGGAGGCGTGAGGGCCCTGCTGACAAGCTTAGGCGTGAGGGCCCTGCTGGCAAGCTCAGGAGGCGTGAGGGCCCTGCTGACAAGCTTAGGAGGCGTTAAGGCCCTGCTCGCAAGCTTAAGAGGCGTGAGGGCCCTGCTCACAAGCTTAGGAGGCGTGAGGGCCCTGCTGACAAGCTTAGGAGGCGTGAGGGCCCTGCTGGCAAGCTCAGGAGGCGTGAGGGCCCTGCTGACAAGCTTAGGAGGCGTGAAGGCCCTGCTCGCAAGCTTAAGAGGCGTGAGGGCCCTGCTCACAAGCTTAGGAGGCGTGAGGGCCCTGCTGACAAGCTTAGGAGGCGTGAGGGCCCTGCTGGCAAGCTCAGGAGGCGTGAGGGCCCTGCTGACAAGCTTAGGAGGCGTGAAGGCCCTGCTAACAAGCTTAGGAGGCGTGAGGACCCTGCTGACAAGCTTAGGAGGCGTGAGGGCCCTGCTGGCAAGCTCAGGAGGTGTGAGGGCCCTGCTGACAAGCTTAGGAGGCGTGAAGGCCCTGCTAGCAAGCTTGAGGCGTGAGAAGCTTAAGAGGCGTGAGGGTACTGCTGGCAAGATTAGGAGGCGTGAGGGCCCTGCTGGCAAGATTAGGAGGCGTGAGGGCCCTGCTCGCAAGCTTAAGAGGCGCGAGGGCCCTGCTCGCAAGCATAGGATCCGTCAGGACCCTGCTCGCAAGCTCAGGAGGAGCGAGAACCCTGCTCGCAAGCTTAGGAGGCAGGAGAGCCGTGCTCGCAAGCTTAGGATGTGTGAGGGCCTTGCTCGCAAGCTTAGGAGGCTTGAGGGCCCTGCTCACAGCTTAGGAGGTGTGAGGGCCCTGCTCGCAAGCTTAGGAGGTGTGAGGGCCCTGCTCGCAAGCTTAGGAGGCGTGAGGGCCCTGCTCGCAAGCTTAGGAGGCGTGAGGGCCCTGCTGGCAAGCTTAGGAGGAGTGAGGGCCCTGCTTGCAAGCTTAGGAGGCGTGAAGGCTCTTCTCGCAAGCTTAGGAGGCGTGAGGACCCTTCTCCTAAGCTTAGGAGGCAGGAGGGCACTGCTGGCACGCTTAGGGGGCGTGAGGGCACTGCTTGCAACCAATCAGAGCACAGCTTTCATTTTGCCAGAGCAAATTATGGAGCTATTGTTGCTATGGGCAATAAAGTCCGTTTAACTTTCAGACAGATTTGATAAATTAGATGCATGTATGTTAAACCGATTCTCTGTTTGATATCTATGACCTGTGTTAAGTATTCGGTAGCAATATCAGATCAGTGGGGAAATCTGACTCTCAGAAGCCATTGACTGAGTGGAGCTGCGCAATCCAACTCTAAAGTGTAGCTGTTGGGGACTGCAAAATGGCTCTTAGGGGTTAATGGACGGAAGTGCCCTGTGTCGCACCCTTACTGATCTGATATTGATGACTTATCCTAAGGCTAGGTCATTTATATCATGTGCCCGGAGAATCCTTTTAATGTCTGATCGCTCCTTTTGTCCTCATCGTGTCCTGCAGCTTCTCAAATGATGCTGGTACTTTGCATACAAGCTAATTATTACATTACAGTAGGGCTTGATAACTTTATATCTCTGATTGCTGGATAGGAGGCGTTCGGCAACCTTTCACCCCGGCATTCCTGGCTCTTCTTAGGGTTAGCCAGCTTGGTGTGACATTGTGTGTACATCTTGTTACAAGTCACGCCAGCCCAACTAATCAGAAGAAGAGCCAGAAATGCCGGTAAGTAAGGAGCTGGCAAGGTCCTCCATCAAGTGGTCCCAGTAGAGACCTGGCCAATAGACCAAAGTCTTGCTAACAGATCCTCCTCTTTGTAGTAATAGATTAAACATAAAATCCAAAACACACTTATTGAGTCAAAGCGATTATTTGAAACCACATTGGGAAGTGAGGGATGATGATGATGGTGTTGTGTCCATAGGTGCCTACCAGGATGTGAGCACAGCTGGTGTTGACCACAGGTGCCTACCAGGATGTGTGCACAGCCGGTGTTGTGTCCACAGGTACCTACCAGGATGTGTGCACAGCCGGTGTTGTGTCCACAGGTACCTACCAGGATGTGTACACAGCCGGTGTTGTGTCCATAGGTGCCTACCAGGATGTGTGCACAGCCGGTGTTGACCATAGGTGCCTACTAGGATGTGTGCACAGCCAGTGTTGTGACCATAGGTGCCTACCAGGATGTGGACCGGCGGGTATTGTGCCTGCTTCCTACTTTAGTGAACAGGACCGGGGCACAAGGTTTGCCAGACTTTAACAGATTTCAGCAGGCATTTTTTAATGCAATATTATCAGCAACTCTCACCTCCCGATACAGAAGTGAGAGGTGCCAAAGAATCCTTGTAAGATTCCAAGATACTGGTAATCTAATTCCCGTGTAGTTTTGGGGGCAACTTAAGAAATGTCATCGTTCAGGGCAGTAACAGTGAAGTTGAAATTCATAAACCATTTAAATGTTCATAATTATTTTTGTTGATTCATTTCCTTTGTTTTTGCCTTTCCTCCTCAATGGTTTTAATGTCAGCATGTAATTTGCTCTCTTTTCAAGAAGTCATCTTATTTGTCTACACATATTATTTTGCAGCTAACATGTATTTTATGTTGATTTGCATGGCAACATTTACTTAATGCATGGAGACACTTAATTGCTAACAAGTGACATGTATATGAAAATAATTTTATATATTTTTTTAAGTGTTCATTGTTATTTTTTTTTCCGTATGCTGCTTTGTTGAATGTGGATGATTCATGCTTTTCATTCACCATTGCTTCTCTTTCCCCCACTGTTTGTGATTTGCTTACCAGGAGGAGCTACTATTCTTACTCCTACTACCTGTAAGTAGAAAATGGCCACCTACTTTATTTTGGTTATTAACATTTACTGAAGAAGCAATATCCCTTTAAGAATAAATACAGCACATCAATAATCCTAATTCTCTGATTAGTAAATTTATTTGCCCAAATATTCTTAGTCATTTTTTTATTTTTGCATTTTGTAATCCAACTGGTGTACTGAAAGTGTTGTAGTATTATTTCTCATGAATGTCCTGAACTCTGCGTTATTTATCCTTAGAGGGATATCATGCTGGATGTTTCACAAGCCACTAACACTTTTTTTGTTGCACGTTCTATGTTATGTCATATTTTTTTGTCTCCTTAACAAATTACTTAAAAAGTATTGAAAGCTCGTACGTTTTTGGAAGAACATATTTTGGAAACCGTCAAAAGGCAACAGGGGGCTGCATGTGGTGGCTTTTAATGTGGGGACCTGGCAGCCTCAAAAGACTTGCAACTGGGTTTCAAAAGGTTACATTCTATAGCGCTTTAGTGTTGGTTAGTGTCAGGTCTCCTGAACTAAAACTTGGAAAAACTGGGATGACCTCTTCAGATGACATTGTGGTAAGTGACCTAAACCATAGATGGAGTATGCCTCTATTTTCATCAGTGGGCTTGGTGTGGATACGGTTAAACATATATGTATGTATATAGGGCATTAAAGTCACCTTTTTGTGCTGTTTCCCTTTTCGTTTAATATACAGTACAGAGCAAAAGTTTGGACACACCTTCTCATTTAAAGATTTTTCTGTATTTTCATGACTATGAAAATTGTACATTCACACTGAAGGCATCAAAACTATGAATTAACACATGTGGAATGATATACTTAACAAAAAAGTGTGAAACAACTGAAATTATCTCTTATATTCTAGGTTCTTCAAAGTAGCCACCTTTTGCTCTGATGACTGCTTTGCACACTCTTGGCATTCTCTTGATGAACTTCAAGAGGTAGTCACCAGGAATGGTCTTCCAACAATCTTGAAGGAGTTCCCAGAGATGCTTAGAACTTGTTGGCCATTTTGCCTTCACTCTGCGGTCCTGCTCACCCAAAACCCTCTCGATTGGATTCAGGTCTGGTGACTGTGGAGGCCAGGTCATCTGGCGTAGCACCCCATCACTCTCCTTCTTGGTCAAATAGCCCTTACACAACCTGGAGGTGTGTTTGGGGTCATTGTCCTGTTGAAAAATAAATGATGGTCCAACTAAACGCAAACCGGATGGAATAGCATGCCGCTGCAAGATTCTGTGGTAGCCATGCTGGTTCAGTATGCCTTCAATTTTGAATAAATCCCCAACAGTGTCACCAGCAAAGCACCCCCACACCTTCACACCTCCTCCTCTATGCTTCACGGTGGGAACCAGGCATGTAGAGTCCATCCGTTCACCTTTTCTGCGTCGCACAAAGACATGGTGGTTGGAACCAAAGATTTCACATTTGGACTCATCAGACAAAAGCACAGATTTCCACTGGTCTAATGTCGATTCCTTGTGTTCTTTAGCCCAAACAAGTCTCTTATGCTTGTTGCCTGTCCTTAGCAGTGGTTTCCTAGCAGTGGTTTCCTAGCAGCTATTTTACCATGCTGCTGAACAAAGTCTCCTCTTAACAGTTGTTGTAGAGATGTGTCTGCTGCTAGAACTGTGTGTGGCATTGACCTGGTCTCTAATCTGAGCTGCTGTTAACCTGTGATTTCTGAGGCTGGTGACTCTGATAAACTTGTCCTCAGAAGCAGAGGTGACTCTTGGTCTTTTTTTCCTGGGGCGGTCCTCATGGGAGCCAGTTTCTTTGTAGCGCTTGATGGTTTTTGCGACTGCACTTGGGGACACTTTCAAAGTTTTTCCAATTTTTCGGACTGACTGACCTTAATTTCTTAACCCCTTAATCCCATATGACGTACTATCCCGTCAAGGTGACCTGGGACTTAATTCCTAGTGACGGGATAGTACGTCATATGCGATCGGCCGCGCTCACCGGCTCACGCGATCGGGTGTCAGCTGACTATCGCAGCTGACATCCGGCACTATGTGCCAGGAGCAGTCACAGACCGCTCCTGGCACATTAACCCCCGACACACCATGATCAAACATGATCGCAGTGTTCCGGGGGCATAGGGAAGCATCGCGCAGGAAGGGGGCATGCAATGTGCTCACCTTGTACCGAGCGTCTCCTCCCTGCAGGCCCCAGATCCAAAATGGCCGCGGGGCTGCATCCGGTTCCTGCAGGGACTACTCCAGAGCAGGCGCTGGTAAGCAAGGAGCATGGCACACCAGATCGCTGATCTGACACAGTGCTCTGCAAAGTGTCAGATCAGCGATCTGTCACTATACAGTGATGTCCCCCCTGGGACAAAGTAAAAAAAAAAAAAAAAAATTCCTAAATAAAGAAAAAAAATATATATATTGTTCCCATAAATACATTTCTTGATCTAAATAAAAAAAATAAACAAAAGTACACATATTTAGTATTGCCGTGTCTGTAACGACCCTACCCATAAAACTCCCACCAGTTAACCCCTTCAGTGAACACCGTAAAAACGAGGCATAAAACAACGCTTTATTATCATACTGCCGAACAAAAAGTGGAATAACACGCAATCAAAAAAACGGATATAAATAACCATGGTACCGCTGAAAATGTCATGTTGTCCCACAAAAAACGAGCCGCCATACAGCATTATCAGCGAAAAAATAAAAAAGTTACAGTCCTCAGAATAAAGCGATGCAAAAATAATTATTTTTTCTATAAAATAGTTTTTATTGTATAAAAAGTGCTAAAACTTAAAAAAAAGATGTAAATGAGGTATCGCTGTAATCGTACTGACCCGAAGAATAAAACTTCTTTATCCATTTTACCAAACGCGGAACGGTATAAATACCTTCCCCCCAAAAGAAATTCATGAATAGCTGGTTTTTGGTCATTCTGCCTCACAAAAATCGGAATAAAAAGCGATCAAAAAATGTCACGTGCCCGAAAATGTTACCAATAAAAACGTCAACTCGTCCTGCAAAAAAACAAGACCTCACATGACTCTGTGGACCAAAATATGGAAAAACTATAGGTCTCAAAATGTGGTAACGCAAAAAATATTTTTTGCAATAAAAAGTGTCTTTTAGTGTGTGACAGCTGCCAATCATAAAAATCCGCTAGAAAACCCGCTAGAAAAGTAAATCAAATCCCCCTTCATCACCCCCTTAGTTAGGGAAACATAAAAAAATTTTAAAAAGTATTTATTTCCATTTTCCCATTAGGGTTAGGGTTGGGGCTAGGGTTAGAGTTGGGGCTAGGGTTAGGGCTACGGTTAGGGTTGGGGCTAAAGTTAGGGTTAGGGCTGGGGCTAAAGTTAGGGTTGGGGCTAAAGTTAGGGTTAGGGCTGGGGCTAAAGTTAGGGTTACGGCTGGGGCTAAAGTTAGGGTTAGGGCTAAAGTTAGGGTTGGGGCTAAAGTTAGGGTTAGGGTTGGGGCTAAAGTTAGGGTTGGGGCTAAAGTTAGGGTTAGGGTTTGGGCTAAAGTTAAGGTTGGGGCTAAAGTTAGGGTTAAGGTTTGGATTACATTTACGGTTGGGATTAGGGTTGGGGGTGTGTCAGGGTTAGGTGTGTGGTTAGGGTTATGGTTGGGATTAGGGTTAGGGGTGTGTTTGGGATAGGGTTTCGGTTAGAATTGGGGGTTTCCACTGTTTAGGCACATCAGGGCTCTCCAAACGCAACATGGCGTCCGATCTGAATTCCAGCCAATTCTGCATTGAAAAAGTAAAACACTGGTCCTTCCCTTCTGAACTCTCCCATGCGCCCAAACGGGTTTACCCCAACATATGGGGTATCAGCGTACTCAGGACAATTTGGACAACAACTATTGGGGTCCAATTTCTCTTGTTAGCCTTGGGAAAATAAAAATTTGGGGGCTAAAAAAACATTTTTGTGGCAAAAAAAATTACTTTTTATTTTATCGACTATGAGTTATAAACTGTAGTAAAACACGTAGGGGTTCAAAGTTGTCAAAACACATGTAGATAAGTTCCTTGGGGGGTCTAGTTTCCAAAATGGTGTCACTTCTGGAGGGTTTCTACTGTTTAGGTGCATCAAGGGCTTTGCAAATGCAACGTGACGCCTGCAGACCAATCCATCTAAGTCTGCATTCCAAATGGCGCTCCTTCCCTTCCGAGCTCTGCCATGCGCACAAACGGTGGTTCCCCCCCACATATGGTGTATCGGCATACTCAGGACAAATTGGATAACAACTTTTGGGGTGAATTTCTCCTGTTAACCTTGGGAAAATACAAAACTGGGGGCTAAAAAATAATTTTTGTGAAAAAAAATTATTTTCACGGCTCTGCATTATAAACTTTAGTGAAACACTTAGGGCTTCACAGCTGTCAAAACACAGATATATAAGTTCCTTAGGGGGTCTACTTTCCATAATAGTGTCACTTGTGGGGGGTTTCAATGTTTAGGCGCATCAGGGGCTCTCCAAACGTGACATGGTGTCCCATCTCAATTCCAGTCAATTTTGCATTGAAAATTCAAATGGCGCTCCTTCCCTTCCGAGCTCTGCCATGCGCCCAAACAGTGGTTTACCCCCACATATGGGGTATTGGTGTACTCAGAACAAATAGCACAACAACTTTTTGGGTCCAATTTCTTCTTACCCTTGGGAAAATAAAAAATTGTGAAAAAATATGATTTTTTATTTTTACAGCTCTGCATTATAAACTACTGTGAAGCACTTAGTCGGTTAAAGTGCTCACCACACATCTAGATAAGTTCCTTAGGGGGTCTACTTTCCAAAATGGTGCACTTGTGGGGGGTTTCAATGTTTAGGCACATCAGGGGCTCTCCAAACGCAACATGGCGTCCAATCTCAATTCCAGTCAATTTTGCATTGAAAAAGTCAAATGGCGCTCCTTCCCTTCCAAGCTCTGCCATGCGCCCAAACAGTGGTTTACCCCCACATGTGGGGTATCGGCGTACTCAGAACAAATGGCACAACAACTTTTGGGGTCCAATTTCTTCTCTTACCCTTGGGAAAATAAAACAAATTGGAGCTGAAGTAAATTTTTTGTGAAAAAAAGTTAAATGTTCATTTTTATTTAAACATTCCAAAAATTCCTGTGAAACACCAGAAGGGTTAATAAACTTTTTGAATGTGGTTTTGAGCACCATGAGGGGTGCAGTTTTTAGAATGGCGTCACACTTGGTTATTTTCTATCATATAGACCCCTCAAAATGACTTCAAATGTGATGTGGTCCCCAAAAAATATTGGTGTTGTAAAAATGAGAAATTGCTGGTCAACTTTTAACCCTTATAACTCCCTAACAAAAAACATTTTGGTTCCAAAATTGTGCTGATGTAAAGTAGACATCTGGGAAATGTTACTTATTAATTATTTTATGTGACATATCTCTGTGATTTAAGGGCATAAAAATTCAAAGTTGAAAAAATTGCAAAATGTTCGCCAAACTTCCGTTTTTTTCACAAATAAACGCACGTTATATCTAAGAAATTTTACAACTATCATGAAGTACGATATGTCACGAGAAAACATTGTCAGAATCACCAAGATCTGTTGAAGCGTTCCAGAGTTATAACCTCATAAAGGGACAGTGGTCAGAATTGTAAAAATTTGCCCGGTCATTAATGTGCAAACCACCCTTGGGGCTTAAGGGGTTAAAGTAATGATGGCCACTCATTTTTCTTTGCTTAGCTGCTTTTTTCTTGCCATAATACAAATTCTAACAGTCTATTCAGTAGGACTATCAGCTGTGTATCCACCAGACTTCTGCACAACACAACTGATGGTCCCAATCCAGTTTATAAGGCAAGAAATCCCACTTATTAAACCTGACAGGGCACACCTGTGAAGTGAAAACCATTCCCTGTGACTACCTCTTGAAGCTCATCAAGAGAATGCCAAGAGTGTGCAAAGCAGTTATCAAAGCAAAAGGTGACTACTTTGAAGAACCTACAATATAAGACATATTTTAAGTTGTTTCACACTTTTTTGTTAAGTATATAATTCCACGTGTGTTAATTCATAGTTTTGATGCTTTCGGTGTGAATGTACAATTTTCATAGTCATGAAAATACAGAAAAATCTTTAAATGAGAAGGTGTGTCTAAACTTTTTGGTCTGTACTGTATGTCACGAACAATCAGTGACCGGCACAGTCCAGCGGAAAAATGGCCGTTCCTTCCTCCCCACAGTCAGTGCCCGCTCCATACTCTCCTCCAGTCAGCCCTCACACAGGGTTAATGCCAGCGTTAATGGACCGCGGTGTAACGCACTCCATTAACGCAACTATTAACCCTGTGTGACCGACTTTTTACTTTTGATGATGCGTTTGCGACGTCATCACAGGTCCTGCGCCCATACCAACCCTGGGACCGGAAGCTGCCGCGTGCACCGCACACAGGGCCAGGACTTCAACGGCCTTTCGAAGGGTGAGTATATGTTTATTTCTTATTTTAAGTCTGTATGCTACGTGGCTCTGTGCTGGATACTACGTGGCTGGGCAATATACTACGTGGCTGGGCAATATACTACGTATATGTATGTGTGTGTGTGTATATATATCTAATATATAATTGCCTAGAATACTACTTCCTGCAATTTGTGCCAACT